>NC_135923.1:14160376-14162876 GCF_964058835.1 Carex rostrata
CAAATTTATTAAAAATATAAAATATGAAATTTGGAGTTTGGAAAAAAAAAATTGGGTTGGACAATTTCGGATCTTATGCAAGTAGGTTGGACAATTTTTGGTCCAAATGAATTACAACCGTCCAAAGAGCCATTGAAACTCCAGTTTTTCCGGCTTGTAAATATTCCCACTTTTTTCGGATTGGATGGTTCATACCCAGTGTGGACCATTTTTCAAACTTTCGGATTGTACGCGATCCAAATTATGGATGTAGGCAAAAATTCAAATTTATTAAAAATATAACAATATGAAATTTGGAGTTTGGAAAAAAAAAATTGGGTTGGACAATTTCGGATCTTATGCAAGTGGGTTGGACAATTTTTGGTCCAAATGAATTACAACCGTCCAAAGAGCCATTGAAACTCCAGTTTTTCCGGCTTGTAAAAATTCCCACTTTTTTCGGATTGGATGGTTCATACCCGGTGTGGACCATTTTTCAATCTTCTGGATTGTACGCGATCCAAATTATGGATGTAGGAAAAAATTCAAATTTATTAAAAATATAACAATATGAAATTTGGAGTTTGGAAAAAAAAATTGGGTTGGACAATTTCGGATCTTATGCAAGTGGGTTCGACAATTTTTGGTCCAAATGAATTACAACCGTCCAAAGAGCCATTGAAACTCCAGTTTTTCCGGCTTGTAAAAATTCCCACTTTTTTCGGATTGGATGGTTAATATCCGGTGTGGACCATTTTTCCAACTTCCGGATAGTACGCGATCCAAATTTTTGATAATTGAATACTTTTTTGATATTTTGAAAAAGTTCAAATTTATTAAAAATATAAAATATGAAATCTGGAGTTTGGAAAAAAAAATTGGAAGTTCGAAACCTGAAGTTCAACAAAAAAAACGGGGAAAAAAATCAGCCAAGCGGGGGCAACTAAGCGGATGCGGCCAGCCGTCAGTGAAAAATGGCCCCAAAACTATGCGCATGCGGCCAAGCATCGGTGCAAAATGGCCCGAAAACAGTCCCGTCGGTGACCCCGTCGGGGCCAGCGTCGGTGCAAAAGGGCCCGAAAACAGTCCTGTCGGTGCCAGCGTCGGTGCAAAATGGCCCGAAAACAGTCCCGTCGGTGCCAGCGTCGGTGCAAAATGGCCCGAAAACAGTCCCGTCGGTGCCCCCGTCGGTGCCAGCGTCGGTGCAAAAGGGCCCGAAAACAGTCCCGTCGGTGCCAGCGTCGGTGCAAAATGGCCCGAAAACAATCCCGTCGGTGCCCCCGTCGGCGCCAGCGTCGGTGCAAAAGGGCATGAAAACAGTCCCGTCGGTGCCAGCGTCGGTGCAAAATGGCCCGAAAACAGTCCCGTCGGTGCCCCCTATAACGGTGCAAAAAAGGACCCGAAAGCAGTCTAGCGGAGGAAATTTTTGAAATTTTGAAATTTTTGAAGACTTTTTGGATTTTTGGACTTTTTTTGAATTTTTAAATTTTTTGAATTTTTTTGAATTTTTTTTTATTTTTTTTTATTTTTTTGAATTTTTGATTTTTTTTTTTTAAATTTATTTGATTTTATAACTTTTTTGTGATTTTTTTAGATTTTTTTGAATATTTTACATGGGTGATTTGGACTTGGGGGATTTTCAGGGGGTGGTAACCCTGGGGATGGCTAGAGTCTCAAAATGCATATTCCCCTATAGGGGGGCATGATTTTCAAAAGGGGTGCCCCCTCATGTACATGCCCATGGGTGTACATGGCCCCGTCGGTGCCAGCGTCGGTGGAAAATGGCCCGAAAACAGTCCAGCGGCAAGCGGAAGCGGCTAACGTTGAGCAAAACTGACCCGAAAACAGTATAGCTTGGAAAATTAAGCGGATGCAGCCAATTGTTGGGGAAAACTAAGTGGATCGGGCCAAGTGTCGGTGAAAAATGGCCCGAAAACAGTCCAGCGGAAACGGCTAACGTTGGGCAAAAGTGACCCGAAAACAGTTCAGCTGGGGAAAATTAAGCGGAAGCAGCCAAGCGTTGGGGAAAACTAAGCGGATACGGCCAAGTGTCGGTGAAAAATGGCCCGAAAACAGTCCAGTGGCAAGCGGAAACGGCTAACGTTGGGCAAAAGTGACCCGAAAACAGTTTAGCTGGGGAAAATTAAGCGGATGGAGCCAAGCGTTGGGGAAAACTAAGCGGATACGGCCAAGAGCCGGTGGAAATTGGCCCGAAAACAGTCCAGCGGCAAGCAGAACCGGCTAACGTTGGGCAAAACTGACCCGAAAACAGTATAGCTTGGAAAACTAAGCGGATGCAGCCAAGCGTTGGGGAAAACTAAGCGGATACGGCCAAGTGTCGGTGAAAAATGGCCCGAAAACTGTCCAGCTGCAAGCGAAAACGGCTAACGTTGGGCAAAAGTGACCCGAAAACAGTTCAGCTGGGGAAAATTAAGCGGATGCGGCCAAGCATTGGGGAAAACTAAGCGGATACGGCCAAGTGTCGGTGAAAAATGGCCCGAAAACAGTCCAGCGGCAAGCG
>NC_135923.1:14167876-14177876 GCF_964058835.1 Carex rostrata
GCGAGTGGTGGGCTGCGGCGCACGTCGCCCCGAGCCCCGTACCGAAGCAGGGCCTTGTACGACCCCTTTGTTGAACTTAGGGGCACCTCTAATTGCTCAAAAACTGAAATTAAGTTGCAATTGAAAATAAAGAGATGAGTTTAGAGAAATTTGACACGCGGGGTGATAACGGAGTTCGGAAAAACAAAGGCCTACGTCTCCGGGGCTTCGCAACCTTGTGAGGTGCGCCTTTCTATTACCCAATACGAAAGGATTACAACTTGTGAACCGTTGAGCCCTTACACACCAAGCGGGAAGTCAAACGGCCAACTCAAAGAGATGAGAACAAGGTCTCGATTGTCTAGAAACACAAGAGGAACACTCAATAGATCACTCTAATCTAATCTATATCAAGATTAGTGAAGTAGGTTTGAGGTTGCTTGAGTGATTTTGAAGTTTTAAGCTCTCACAACAATGGAGTAGGCTAAGCTCTCAGAAAATCGCTTTTGAATTAATTAGGGTCGGCTGAGATAATGAGAAAGAGATCCCATCACTCTATTTATAGTGTCAGCTCAAAAATGAGCTGTTTGACATAAAACGTTACCAACGTTTTATAAAACGTTACAACGTTTTATTCAAATGCGATTTTAGGATTTAAATTCTCTGACAGCTTAGTAAAACGTTACCAACGTTTTATAAAACGTTACAACGTTTTAACCTGTAAAAACTTGATCAAAACAGAAGTTATTTGAAGCTTAAATATTCCTGAAACGTTACAACGTTTTATAAACGTTACAACGTTTCATGTTGGTGCAGTTCAGCTGTGCTTCAGCAGTTCTAAAGCTATTAAACGTTAAAACGTTTGTCAAACGTTATAACGTTATAACTTGATTCTTCTTTTGACCAGTTTGTTGCTTCTGAACAATATAAAACGTTACAACGTTTTGAAAACGTTACCAACGTTTTATCCCATTTTAATCAACCTCACACATACTTTACCAAGTTTCTGATTTTACAATTTGTATTCTTGATAAAAGTCTTCGTGATTTCTTCAGTCCAAGCATATTATACTGCAGTTCTTACTCTTCTTGGACCTACATATTCTCAAAATAGAAGAAATCGTAAAATTCAATAATTGTATGTTTTTGCAAATTAGTCAAATAGACGTAAAAGATTATTGTACGAACAACAATCTCCCCCTTTTGGTGATTTTTTAAAACATACAATGTGAGTAAGTGCATAAATCGAAAATTTTCAAAAATTAGTTATCCAATTTTGATTTTGCATGTCAAGCCATTTGTACCAATTTCTCCCCCTTTTGGAAATCGACGAAAGGGTGAAAAATTAGCACTAATTTAAAGTGCTCCCCCTCAAATTATGCACTCCCCCTCAATTTAGAAATATAATAACGATAACTTTCAAATAAAATTAGATTGAGGGTGGTATTTAACATGCAAGATAATTCAGTTTCAATATACCGCATCAAATTATGCATATCAATATGCATAAACCATGCATATAAAACATTTCAATTCATGCAATCCAAGCAATTCAATACAACTTGTCAAGGCTCCAATATATCCAATTTGATATGTTCAAACAATTTTGCAATTTTGCAATATAGCCCATAACAAGTTAGCAATTCATACACCACATTTAACACATCTACATCTCATACATATCCACACCAAATTCCAAATAACACAATTCAAGCAATTCAACTAAATTAACCAACTTAAACTAGTTCAAGGCAATACTTCACCAATTCAACAATTTAAACTAAATTAACCAACTTAAACTAGTTCAAGGCAATACTTCACCAATTCAACAATTTAAACTAACACAACCAAATTAAACTAATTGAACAATTCAAATTAAACATGCACTTAACAAACAATTCATGCAATCAACAACCAATTAAATTAACAAGTTTTTAGTTTTTGAAATTATGCGATCTACTCGTCATTCATGGGGTCGTTTGGTGCGTCGGTCACTTCTTCTTCTCCATCACCTTCAAGCTCCTCTTCCTCATCATCTAGATCCTCTTCCTCAACTAGATTCTCACGTGCTCGTGCCGGGCTTCCCGAGGGACCATATTGCTTGATAAAGCGATTCGAGAGACTGGATTGTGCTTCATCAAGCACATTGAGAGCTCGAGCATGTGCTCGCAGTTGTTTCCTTATCTTCATTTGCCCCTTTTCCAGATTATCGAACCTCCTTTGCGTTTCTTGATAATTTTGTTGGATCTGAAGGCTTTGAGCATTCATTTGTTGGCATAACCACAACATTTGCGCTTCTTGGCCTTGAGGAGGAACAAACGCACCCGCTTGTGGCATGTAATGTGGTTGAGGTTGAGGTTGAGCCGGGGCCACTTCTTCTTCCGGATCCCAATATTGATTGGGTAAGGCTTCCTGATGGTTTATCCACTTGTTGATATCTCTTGCATCAGATTCGTAGCGCCTCAGACCCGAGGATGAATGACCATGAACCCACCCGATTTTGGTTAGGTGATCAACCAAATTAGTCGGGAAGGAGACTTCTGCTTCTTCAGGTATTTGAATACCATTGAGACGGATGATTTTGTGGATGAGATGGGCATAGGGCAGAGAACGGACCGTGGTTGAAAATGCACCACTTATGTGACGAAGAAAGATGTAGGGTATGTTGATGCTCTTTCCATCCAATTGAATAAGGTGACGAAGAAAGTACATGGGTCCCCACTCAAGATTGGTTTTGATTGTGATTTTGGGCATGAGAATGTTGTTGATGAATAGAAAGAGTAACTGATGTAGGGATGGAAGGTGAGAAACATAGATTGGTGCTCCGGCTATGTTGTTTCGGTTAAACCATTTCTTATAGTCACTTGAGGTACCATCGGCATAGAGAGGCCAACTCCTCAAGGGATAGGTTTCCTCCCTGTCATTTTGAACCCCAAGCCATTGAGCAACATTACCCAGAGAAAGTGCAATTTCTTGCCCGCCTACCCAAGAAGTGATAATGAGGGGTTCATCTTGGATTTTGATGTTTGCATAGAATGTGATGGGTGTACGGTTCATTATAAGTCACAATAGGTTTCCAACCCCAATGATTCACATAGTCAATTATCTTGTCATCCTCGGGTTGGGAGAAGGTAACCGTGGATTTGTCAAACCGGTAGCAATCGGTTATTTTCCTATTCATAAAAGACCCCACATAATTCTCATAGGCAATAATATCCCGAAATAAGTATCTATTTGACCGGTGAATTGTCCAATTCGGTTCTAGGTTCCCCCCACTATTGACCACTCTCCGGGTCCACACGGAGTCTTTTCTTACCCTTAGCAACCGCACCTTTCTTTGGAGCCATTTGATTGATTTGAGAGTGAAAGTTTACCGATTAAGAAGTGAAGCGTGAAACCGAGAAGAGACGAACCCAAGAAGTGCAGTGGTGAAGCCGGATCGTCAATCCAACGGTCGGATCGCTGGATTTGCGCCTAGGGTTTTGGCTAGGGTTTTGGAGAGAGAGAGATAGAGAGAGAGAAATGAGATTTGGAGAAGAGAATAAAGTAGAGAGAAGAGAGGAGAAGAGAAATCAAGAAAAATTTCTTGATTTGGTGGAGTAAGATGGCCGGAATAGGTAGAGAGAGAGAGAACGGCGGAGTAGAGGAAGAAGAGAGAATGGAGGAAGAAGAGGGAAGTTTTGGAGAGAAATAATAAGGAAGGGACGGGTCCGGATCCAATATAACCTCTTTTCGCTATAAAACGTTACCAACGTTTGACAATCATTACCAACGTTTGTTCAAAATACTGTGTTTTTACCTAAAACGTTATGACGTTTTTGTAACGTTTGTGTAACGTTTTTGTGAAGCTTTCGGACTTTTGAAGTCTCACAAAACGTTACCAACGTTTGGAAACCGTTACAACGTTTTCATTTGTAATTTTTGCAATTTTAATCCCTTGTCAGAAAACCGTTGTAACGCTTTACAAACGTTACCAACGTTTTGTGTAATTTTTACAATGTTAGCCCCTTGTCAGATAAACGTTGCAACGTTTCAGAAACGTTATGTAACATTTTTGTGTAACTCTCGGACTTTTTGAATTTGCATAAAACGTTACCAACGTTTCCCAATCGTTACAACGCTTATATAGTGTAATTTATCTCAGAAATTTGGCTAAGTATCAGAAGAAAAACGTTACAACGTTTTCGGAAACGTTACAACGTTTTACTCAGTTTTTGTTAGAATATGAGCCTGATCTGTCTAAATCGTTGCAACGTTTCATAAACGTTATGTAACGTTTTTATAATGCTCTCAGACTTTTTGGAGTTTCAGAGAAACGTTACCAACGTATTCAAAAACGTGATAACGTTTTGTTCCTGCAGAACAGTCTTTAAATGAACTATTTTGATTGCAATGAATTACTTTGAAATAAGTTATGAATATGTCTATTCTCTAAGTTCAAGCATGCCTAATTTAAATCTTAATTCATTGTGTTGTTGAGTATTTAGGGGTTTTGTGAATATATCGGCAATTTGTTCTTTGGTGTCGATATGTATGAGTTCAATTTCACCTTTTCTATGTGATCCCTAATAAAATGATGCCTTATCTCTATGTGCTTGGTTCTAGAATGAAGGACCGGATTTTTGGATATCATAATGGCACTAGTATTGTCACACATAATTGGTACGTTGCGGAAGCGAATTTCATAATCATTTAGGGATTGGATCATCCAAAGAATTTGTGTGCAACAACTACCGGCCGCTACATACTCGGCTTCCGTTGTGGAAAGGGCAACCGAGGTTTGTTTGCGACTCGACCAAGATACAAGTGAACCACCAAGAAATTGGCATGTACCACTTGTGCTTTTTCTATCCATACGATCTCCGGCAAAGTCAGCATCGGCATATCCTATCAAATCTAAATCAGATTGTTTGCCATACCATAATCCCAAATTTAAACTACCCTTGACATATTTGATAATTCTTTTAACGGCTTTCAAGTGCAATTCTTTGGGATTTGCTTGATACCTAGCACATAGACATACCGCAAACATTATATCGGGTCTACTAGCAGTTAAATAAAGTAGACTACCTATCATAGCTCGGTATTGAGTGATGTCCACCGATGTGCCATTCGGATCCGAGTCAAGATTTGCATTCGTGGCCATTGGAGTTTTGCTTGTATTGCTTTCGGTCATCCCAAATTTCTTGATCAACTCCTTCGCATACTTGGTTTGGCTCACAAAAGTGTCGTCCATGAGTTGCTTGATTTGAAATCCCAAGAAGAAATTCAATTCACCCATCATGCTCATCTCGAATTCACTACTCATAAGAGAAGAAAATTCCTTGGCAAGTGCCGCATTAAGTGAACCAAAAATTATGTCATCTACATAAATTTGCACCACCAAGAGTGATCCATCTCTTTTCTTAGTGAAGAGAGTTGTATCATTATTGCCTCTAATGAATTCATTGTCAATTAGAAATGAACTTAATCTACCATACCATGCCCTAGGGGCTTGTTTGAGTCCATAGAGTGCTTTGGTGAGTCTATACACATGATTAGGAAATGTCGAATCAACAAAGCCTTGAGGTTGATTAACATATACCTCCTCATCTATGAATCCATTCAAGAATGCACTTTTAACATCCATTTGAAATAATTTGAAATTCTTGTTTGAGGCATATGCTAAAAGCATTCTAATGGATTCAAGACGAGCTACGGGTGCAAAGGTTTCTTCAAAGTCACCCTCTTGTTGTTTGTACCCTTGAGCTACCAACCTAGCTTTGTTGCGAATTACATTTCCATCTTCATCCTTTTTATTTCTAAAGACCCATTTGGTTCCAATAATCATTCTATCATTTGGCTTAGGTACAAGTTCCCAAACTTTGTTCCTTTCAAATTGAGCAAGTTCTTCTTGCATGGCACAAATCCAACTAGGGTCTACATTTGCATCTTTGAAATTTTTAGGTTCGATATGAGATACAAATGCACAATGACCTATCATTTGATTTAATTTGGATCTTGTTTTAACTCTTTCCCTAGGATCACCAATAACATTAGAAAGAGGATGAGATGGTACTTCCCTTAGGTCTTGAGGGATTTGGTACTCAATTCTTGGAGGTTGTATCTCTTCGGTTTGTATTCCTTCAACTATTGGAATCATCTCCTTATTGGTTGCATCTTCACTTATTTGATCCGTCTCAATATTGTTGGTTGTATCCATTTCGGGTTGAGTTTGCTCGGGTTGATTCTCAATTGTGTCGGTTCTTGTCTCAACATCATCTTGATCAAGAATTGGCACTTCAACACCTACAATTTCAATACCTTTCTCGACCTTTTGATTAGCATTTTCATCAAATTTAACATGCACAGATTCAATTACGATTCTTTGAGATGGAATGTAAATTCTATAGGCTTTACTTGAATTTGAGTATCCTACAAACATTCCCTCAATTGATTTAGAATCAAATTTGGTTACTTTGGGAGATTCATCAATAACAAAGCATTTTGAACCAAATACTCTAAAATGAGATATCTTAGACTTGTACCCTTTCCATAGCTCATATGGTGTTTTATTCAATATGGTCCTTATGCTTACGCGATTTACCACGTAGCATGCCGTATTTACCGCCTCGGCCCACAAGTGTTTGGGTAAGGAGTATTCATTTAGCATGGTTCGGGCAAGCTCAACTAAGGTTCGGTTCTTCCTCTCAACTACCCCATTTTGTTGAGGTGTGCGAGGAGCCGAATACTCATGTTTATATCCCCTTTTAGAGCAAAGTTGATCAAATTTTGCATTTTCAAATTCCCCCCCATGATCGCTTCTAATCCTAATGATTTTTGACCCCTTTTCATTTTCAACACGTTTGCAAAATTCAATGAAGTTGCTAATTGCTTCATCTTTGTGTTGTAAGAACAAGACCCAAGTAAAGCGACTATAGTCATCTACAATTACATATGCATATTTCTTCTTTGCTAAACTTGGTATACTTATTGGTCCAAATAAGTCCATATGTAATAATTGCAAAGGTTGATCGGTTGAAACCATATCCTTGGATTTAAAACTACTTTTGGTTTGTTTACCTTGAACACATGCCTCACATAATCCTTCAAGTTCTAGTTTATGTGTTGGTAAACCACGCACAAGATCTAATTTCACTAATTTCCTGATGGTATCAATTGAAACATGACCTAATCTACGATGCCATAACCATGATCCATTAGATATGGCGCTTAGACATGTTTCACCGGAATCAAAGTGAGTAAAATACAAATAGTAAACATTTTTCTTTCGTTTACCCTAATAAATTAGAGCATCATCCGAAGACCTAACTATGTGACAAGCATTAGCATCAAATTTGGTATAATATCCCGAATCACATAGCTTACTTACACTAAGTAAGTTGTAATCTAATCCATCAACAAGATATACATTAGATATGGTCAAGTGTTGGTTACCAATTGAGCCTATACCAATAATAGAGCTCTTTCTTTGATTATTGCCAAAGGTAACCGTACCTCCATCATATGGTTCTAAGAATTTAAAATTAGATTTGTCACCGGTCATATGGTGTGAGCATCCACTATCAATGATCCAAGCACTTTCCTTTTGAGATGAAATCAAACACACCTACAAAGTATATATTAGTTATTATTGAGTTAGTAACTAACATATACCTTGTTTTTAATCTCCCCCTTTATGTTTGGCAATTATAATACTTTTAGGGGAGATTAAGTGTGAACCTAAGCTAGTATAGCTTTAGGAACCCAAACAACATTATGTTTGTTGTTTACATTCCTAAATCTACATTCTAAGGAAGTGTGGCCAAGTTTGCAACAATAGTTGCATATTGTAGTTGATTGCTTTTGAGTAGTAGAGCCTTGTTTGAGAATGGATTGGTACTTCACTTCATGCAAACTACTCTTATTACTACCTTGTGACCCATTTGCAACTTTAAATGCAACACTCTTGGTTTTGTTAGAATCAATTCTATTGTGATGTTGGGGAACATCTCTAGCTAAACCATTTCTTTGAGTTTGGTTTTGTAAAGCAACTTTATTTTTGAATTCATAAAACCATCCATCGGGTCCTTTGAAATATGTTTTGTTTGACCCTTTTGGATTAAGAGTGTTCCTATCACTATCTTTAGAAGCATTTTTGTTCTTAGAAATTCTTTTATTGTACTTGTACCTAAATGCATAATTTGGTGACTTTTGATCTTGTTTAGCATTTGAAACATGAGAAGACTTCAATTTTGATGACTCCTTGTTCAAAGGAGTTAAACCCTTTTTAGTAAAAAATTGATAAGTTGAATATTGTTCACAATTAAACTTTAGTTTGGCATTTGGAATACTTGAAGTTTGAGAATGTTCCCCTTTTCCTTTAGGGCCTCGCATGTGATTAGATTTAAGTGAGGATTTACCCTTCTCAAATCCAAGACCAACTCTATCATTTTTATAATAGGATTGATCATGTATCAACTTGCTCACATAATAGGGATCTAGACTAGTGACTTTTGATAATTCACTAGGAGATCTCAATGCCCGAATTTTGGTTTCTAAGGTTTGAACTTTAACTTTTAAAATGCCTATTTCACCTAAGTGTGATGCTTTTAACTTTTTATTTTCAAGTTCTAACATGTCATTTTTAGCAATTAATTTTTGAATAATACATTCCTTCTCAACCAAGGTTCTATTGGACTCATCAAGGAGTGATTTCAACCTAGATTCATAATCATCGTGCATTAGAATTTCATTTTTGAAAGTGCTTGCATCATTGTTGTCTAACCTATTGGTACACAAGTCATTGTTGGTCTCATTTGTGATTATGCAATTTTCAATATCAATTTCACCACTATATTCTTCACCACCTTCATTTATACATTCAAGTTCGGTCTCATAACCATCAAGACTAAGTGTTGAGTGTACCTCACTAGCGAAGTTTGTTGAGGTGTTGACTCCATCATCTCCCTCCTTTGCATTCCTTGATTTAACAAGCTCCATGAGAAAGTTGATGGTTCTTTCATCGGTGATGTTCTTGCTAGCTATAATTGAATCTATGTCAATTTTCGAGGGATCTTCATCTACACTTGCCATCAATGCAAGGTTGATCTCCTCTTCATTCTCCGATTCCGTATCGGATTGTTCCGTCTCACTATCCGAGAACAAAGCTTGCATAGCTTTGGCTTTCTTCTTCTTGTACCCATCATACTTTTGTCTTGGTTTTCGATCTTGTTGTGCTTCACCATCCGTGTTCTTCAATTGTGGAAATAGCTTGAAGCATGTTTGAATGGAATGCCCCTCTCTATGGCAAGCGAAACACATTACCCTTTTGTTCTTCTCTTCTCGTTCCTTGTTGTATTTTCTTTCAAAGTCAAGCATTCCTTGAAACATCTTGGATAAGAGAAGGGCATCCTTGGATGTTTCATGATCAATTTTGTTGATAAATTGATCATTTGAAAGAAGGGTGTTTGAGGAGCTTGGAAAGTTACGGTTTTGTGCCAGAAAAGCTACGGTTTTGGATTTTGAGCTTTGCTTCAAATCACCGGATTGTCGAAGTTTTTCTTCAAAACTCCTAAAATGAGCATAGAGGTCATCCGGTGTGAATGTGTCGTGCGTGCCTTGGATTGCCTCTAGAGCACTCACCAACCCGGACCATCTATCCCTCATGAGCATCACCCTCAATAGCTTTCCTACAAGTTTATTGTTAGAAAGTGGTTCTCCCAATTCGGTAAACTCATTTTGGATATGCATAAGTCTATTATACATATCCTCAATGCTTTCACCATCTTCAACCTTAAAGGTTTCAAATTTTGCTTCTAAACCGGTTATTTTGGTTCGTTTGATTTGGGTATTGCCTTCATACCGGTTTACAAGAGCATCCCACATTTCTTTCGCACTTGATGCACTACCAAAGAGTGACGCTACCGATTCACTAACCAAATTGAATATGGCATTGGTTGCTAGGTCATTGTCTTTCTTGGTTTGTTTGGAATCGACGGTCTCAATTTTGGCATCGGTTGAACCCTCGGTAGATACACTTG
>NC_135923.1:14182876-14215376 GCF_964058835.1 Carex rostrata
ACATTCAGGTGACATGCCAAAGCATGATTGGGTGATCCCCTGCACAAAACACACATGGAATGAAGCCACACACAGACAGACATTTGATCAAACACCAAGGGTGAGGATGAGACCACCTCAGCCCTACAAGTTCTAAACCCTAGCCTTTTGCCTATAAATAGGCACCTCAAATGAAGCTCAAAGAGAGACACACATACGGAGATAGGAAAGAAGAGATAGCTAGAGAAAGATACACATACATCAAGCTCTACACACACAAACACACACATTTACACACATACAGTGGTGCACACACACACCATAAGCTTCCTCTGTACTTAGCAAGCTTAATTCATAGGTAATTAAGACTTGGATTCAATGTAAGGCCCCTAGGGGGCCATTCCATGTATCAATTTTCATTAATAAAGCTTGTTTCTTGCCATTTGGTCTTTTTCTTGCCATTCTTTGTTTTCTTTTCCATTATGATCTGATAATCTCTCTTTAAAACATTTAAATAACATGTGTAAGCATTTAAAACACAAAAGGTTACTGTTTTGATACAAATCTTTCACAAAAGATCACATTTTCATACATTTCTTTGCATATTTTACATTCTTTCTCTTTTCTGTCTCCTTGATCACCTTTGCAAATTAATTAAGGGCTAGGATAAGTGTAGTGAGCAAGCTTGCATCCTTGCTTATCCAATCCCTTAATTTCTTTGATTAAAAGTGATTGAAAAGGAATAAAGTGACTTGCATAAAAGATAAACACACAAGGGCTGTTCAAAGTGAGCAAGTAAGCATCCTTTACAGTTCCTCAACCCTAAGTCCACTTGAGAAAGGCCTATTTGCCATTAGATCCAAGGAAATGGTGAAATTATGCCCTTTCAATGGCTAATTTCACTATTTCTGAGGATCTGATTGCAAATAGTGAGAAACTGAGGTTTAAAGTGTAAAAAGACAGCAACTGGGTTGCTTCATGTCATTTACATCTTTAAATCCATGAAGTTTTAATGATAATGCCTTTAAAACAAGTGTAAAGGTGCCAAAACATGATTTTTAATAAAATCAGGGGCCTCCTTGCATATTTCCAGGCACAGACATGTTTAAAATATATTGAAAATGATGATTTGACAAGTTTTGAACTCTTGATCTCCTCTTTACATGTTTCTGGTATGAAAACAGTGGTTAAATACCCTTAGTAGCTTGTATTGGACCAAACCAGGTCTTAAAAAGGGCTTGTACCAGCCTCTGGTACCATGACAAACTCAGTCTCAGCACTTAATTACATAAAAAGCTCAGCTGGTATAAAGGAATTCACTAAAAAAGCACTATTTTGACCTCTGCTGACAGATCAGCCATTTCAGAACAATAGAGGGACCAAATTGAAAAACAAACTTCACGGTCAGATAGAACACATCAAAACACACAAAATTGATATAAAGTTTGCATCATTTGGACATTCCTACAGAAAGATAGGGATCTCCAAAGTTCAACTTTTAAAAAAAGGGAAAATTCTGTATTTAAAATGGTAAAATGACCATGAATACCCCTGAGCTTAATCAAGTCATTCGACTGAGCTACACTGCTTAGAAAAATCTCAAATTTGGAACAAAAATCCCTGACATGTATATCTTTGAATCTGTGAAATAAAAATCACATATCCTGTATAAAATTCAAGAGAAAATGATTTAGAAATATTTAAATATATATGTTCTTCATATCACTTCGATCCAGATTATGATTTAATACAAATCAAAGCTCCCAAACTCTTCCAAAACATTCCAAATGACATAAATGAACTCCCTGAATGTCCAATTGAGCTCTGAAACCTTTGTACCAATCTCTGGTACCAATCTGGTATTGAAACCGAAACCATAAAACTTAAATCATGTCCAAAACCTGTTTGAATGTGAAATTGATGCTTCCAAAGCCTTCTATAGCACCACACGATCTTAAACGACCAATTGATTGAAAGAAATCACAAAGAAAATCCATAGGAATCGATCTGAGACTCAATCGGTACCAATTGGTACTGTAGATGCCTGTTCCGCCGTCTGCGATGATCGCCGGCAGCCGACAATGGTACCAATCGACTCCTGATATCAAGGCGATCACAACCATGCCCTTGGCCGGCGCCGCCGTGACCTGGATCGGCCGGACTGAGTTTGTCAGTGAAGAACCCTAAGCCGATAACTCTCTTGCACAGATATTAAAGCAGGAAGCACAAATCTTGAAGCAATCTGTTTAATCCAATGAATTGAATTCAAAATCAAATCTAACGGCTATCTGACAGTATGGGGCCCACTTGTCAATTTAAATAAACTCCCCATTACTAATCTCAAAGCACAAATGAATGGTGTCTAAGCCTTGCACATTAATTAATGGCCCAGTGCACATCTTAAGGCCCAAAAGCCCAAATCTCAAAGTCCATTTAACCAAATCATCTCTGCACCAATCTCAAAGCCCAATGATTTCAATCCAATGGCTTGTGCACATCTCAAAGGCTCAAAAGTCCAAATCTCAAAACTCTGCACTGATCTTAAAGTCCACATGTGACCAGAAGACCCCCTTTTGCACATAAACCCCTCTGTTTATTCGAAATACACAGAGAAGTCCCTGTAAATTTACACAAAGACCCCTGTCAGCACAAAACCTTCTCAAACAAGCCCTTAAAGGCTCAAATTGCACTCCAGACCCTATTAAAAGCCCAAATTATAGCCTCAGGTCCCTGGAAATTTACAAATAAGTCCCTGGAAACATAAAAAGTTCACAAATAGGTCCTTTCAAGTCCTTTTTGGCCATAACTTTTTCATACTAAGTCCAAATCAACTCAAATCAGTCCCAAATGAACCCAAATCCGATCCTCTTTAATTTTAAATAATATTTGAACACATTCAAGTCTCAGTCATAATCTGAAATGACCAAAATGCCCCTCTCTTGACATGTTTCATAAATAAATGACATCCAAATGCTCCTTTCATATCAAAAATACATAAATGATATTTCTCAGTAATGTTCTTACATATGAAATCCATGTCTTCATACATATATCACGACAAATAAATAAAACATGCTCCCAAGTTAAATGAGAACCAAACACATGACCAAAGTAAATCATACATGAGCCCCTTTTAGCCTCATTATTCAGTTCAACCCAAATAGGCATACATCCCGGAATGCATGAGGTATTCAGTCTGACTCGAAAGGTCTTTCTGATGTAATTAACGGCGGGGGCTTGCGCCCGTCGGGAGTAAAACGTCCCTGCAACCGCAAATAATAAAACCTCCGACAACTGATCATGAACGTAGGTCGTCACAAGGGGTGAACCAGGAGGAAAGCAGGAAGCAAATTCCGAGTGAATGCCTTCCCCTGAGTTCGGTGATCTGCTCACATCCAAAAAAGCAGAGCACTGAACCCGGCTGGGAGCATTTCCACTCACCCACACATGAAAAAAACCGCACCGTTAGCTAACCTGATGCCGTGCAACTTTCTGCGCCCTACAGGTTTTGGCACGCCCGGTGGGACATACTTCTCCTCACATGTTCGGGATCCGATACAAATATAAAAGGAACTATACCCAAGCAACCAATGACTTTCAAAATTCCCAAAGCAACAAGTCGTTGGATCGCTTGGGTGAAATCTTGTCCTTTTATATTTGTTATCGCTGCCTATGAATTGAATAATTGGGCTAAACTCATGTATACTAGACTGGTTCTCATAAAATACAAAATTGACTAATGAAATTTCAAGTTTGTTTGCTTGCAGGATGACGATGACAATGAACTACCGTGCTGCAGCAACCAACCAGCTGACCGCTCTTCTTGACAACGGAAAGGTGGTGTTTTTTGGGACTTTCGCGGTCCCCACATCTGAAATACTCAAGTTTGCCACACCTGCTCCCATGACTGAGCAGACTGAACAAGAGTCCCTCGGGTCCATAACCGAGGAGGAAGCTGAAATGAAAGATGAGGTATGCTACTACCTCACTCCCGAAGGAATGGACGGGCAGACCTTTGCTCTTCCTACCAAAAACAAACGCGCAAGAAGACGCGCTCAAAAGAAACCGACCCGGGTCAACCATGCCATGACCCCGGTCAACAAGAAGAGATCCCTTCAATCCTACCAAAATGAACTGGTGGCTGAACCGGCTCTCCCTACCCATAATTCCTTTTCTCCTCTGAGGATTGTAAAAAAGAACTCTTCCACTGCACACATACGTGCAACGGGGGAGATCCCTCAAACTGTCTCCTACATACATAAACCAAGGAGAATGATATCAAACCCCAACCCCAAAACGGTTGAAAACACTACCATAACAGCCATTCACAAGGCTCATAAGCAACTCCGCACTCTAAAGCAGCGCAAAAGTCGATACTATACTTCTCCTGCTCCCAAAACTTCTACACCAGCTGATGCCAAGGCTAAGCTGAGGAGATCCAAACCCAATGCTCCAATCCGTGAGCCGGGGGCACCTCCAAGTGCCCGACCATCCGTGTTTACGAGGCTTTCCTTCCCAGCCAAAGGGCTGGGGGCATTTGAAAGCGCCTCGTCATCTTCCTTACCAGCCTCAAAGCTGGGGGCACCTGATGGTGCCTCTTTAAGACCAAGACTCCGCAGAGAGATGCGGGCCAGCACCTCTCAACATTCCAATAACGGGGGATCATATCAAACCCCTCAGAAAATGAAATCAACCAGCGTACATGACCGGCTGGGGGCACGGATTAACCCGTGCCCAACCCTGACAATCGTTGCACCAAGCGCTACCCATAAGAGGCGTAGAGTCGTAGCAACACCCTCTAACCCAAACGATGAAGCATCTGTCTACATGATATCCATAAAGGAGGATCCTTTAGGAGAAGAAGAATCTCCTGATCAAAATCCTAGCCCTGCCATATATGCAGTTGGTGATGGACCAAGCACTGAGAGGGAAGATTCAAATGACCCTCCTGTTCAAAGTAAAGGCAGAGATCCTGTCATCCTGTCAACCGAAGGGCGCCTCGATGGCTCTGTCCAAGGTTTCAATAATGCTGTGATGACTTCACCACATGGAAGTCAACGTGGTACCGACATGGCAGCACAAGCGTTAGAGCAATTAACAATGTTCAATCAGATGCAAGCGGAACTCCAAAACATGAGAGCTGAGTTGCATCAATCCCGAGAAAGGGAAAGAAAGATGACGATTATCCTTCGCGGGAAGGGTCCGGCTGAGCCTGAATGTGATGGCTCACCGGTAAATCAAACAGACCCTCCAGAGATTGAAAGAGTAAATTTCCAGTCCGGGCCTAGAGTTCATTGGGAAGATCAGAGACAACTGTCTCCTCCTGGATCACCATGGAAGAAATCCAGGAGATGATAAGCCAACAAATGCGGGTGATGGGAATAGCCAATGATATGCCCCGATACCAAGTAGGGAAGCCATATCCCCCTGCTTTCGACATACCCAGATATCCACCGACGTATTTCGTCCCTCTTTTCACCAAATTCTCGGGTGATGGTATAAATGACCTTAACCCTAAACAACATATCAACCACTACATGATTCAATGTTGGGACTCAGCAAGAAATCCAGCATTCCTTTGTCGACAATTTTCTAGAAGTCTATCCGGGCCAGCTTTTGACTGGTACTGTTCTCTAGAACCCGGTAGTGTACGCTCATGGGACCACATGGTGTCTTTGTTCATAGAGAGGTTTGCCACTACAACTAATCAAGTCAGATTGGCAGACCTAGCGTGGATGAAACCCAAGCCTGGCGAATCTGCTATGTCATACATCATCAGATGGCGCAATATGAGCGTCAGAGCAAGTCACTCGATGCCTGAAAAGGAGGCTATCGAGTTCATAATCCGAAACCTCTCTGGTAAAATGAGGGAATGGCTAAGTGTAGCTAATGTAAGTACTTACCAGGAACTTATTGACACCGTGTCCCGCATCGGGCACGCAAAATTAGACAAACCCGCTGTGTCATCATCGCGACAGAGGAATGACTTCTCAAGGAGGAATGATGCGAAAGCCGTATATGCTGTCAGGGATGACGGTATGAAACCTTCCAATGAAGAAAATAGAAGGGTTGATAACCGACCAGTTCCTTTTAATGACCGCGGTAATCAAGGCAACCGTTTCCCAATGACTCTTGACGAATTGAAGAATAAAAAGTATTCCTTCAAAAGAGAGAAAACCTTCAAAATTTTCAAGCAAGCCCTGGAAGATGGTCTTGAGCTACCAATATGCAAACGTCCAGAAGAAGCAAGTATGGTGAATCATCCCAAGTACTGCCCCTACCATAGAATATTGGGTCATACCATAGAAGATTGCTGGGCTTTCAAAGACCTGGTCGAACAAAAGATCAAAGAAGGTCGCATGCATCTGGCGCCAAGTGCCATGCAAACCCCTGCAAGTCACGAACAAGTGAACGTCATCTCACACATAGAGGTGACTGAAAAGAGATAAACAGAAAATCATGATGAAGGAATTTGGCAAATTCACATGTCCAAAGAAACCAGGAAACAACTGAGGCAATTAATGAAAGCACCTCAAGTTAAATGGGATCAGGATCTAAATCCCTCGATTTCAAGACCCTCCAATCGGGTCATCCACCGTAAACCCAATAAATATGGGAGTCGAAAAGGCAAGAAACCCATTAATGCACTTGGACTTCCTGAAACCCCAAAACAAACACTGGACCCTCAAGAGGGTGAACGAAGTGTTCCTCTGAAGCCTATACTTTTAGACTTCCTTAAGGAAGATGTCTTGGCCGCCATGATGGGCCTTGAAATTGAAAGAGGAGAAAGCAGCGCGACTGTCACACCCCAGATTTTTACCATCCGGAGCGTGATTATATAAGCATCTTCACATCTTTCCTTGGCCCGTCAACCTACGTCGCCAACAGAAATGAAAACAAAATAGCAAAACGGAGTCAGCTACAAAGCTCAGTAACCGGTTATTTAACGACGCACTTCTCTATAATTGGCTTAATTTAACAACTATTTAAAATAGGCTGGATCAATCCACACAAATTCACATCAAATTATGCACGCATATTTAATCGGCGATAGCACGTCGGTCTAGGTTATCCATAAAACAAGTCACATCATATTCACACATGTGGAACCCCTGTCACAGGCGATTCCCACATTCTCATAACACAATTCCTTAAACCACCAACCCACTGGGAAGTCCAACCAACAGTGGGAGGCTTCAATCACATATCAAATTCCAACCTCAGACCCGCTATCCCGTTAAATATGTCATCATAATCCAATATGCAACACCAATATTCAAATAAACCATACAAAATGAAAACACAGTTATAGAGAAATCTGGTTACCTGATAGCGAGATGTTCAAAATTTCAAACTGGATTGCAACGATAGATTAGAATCACAGTGGCGTAGTCGGAATTCGAATTGAATATTGAAATCGGTTATCAAAATAATTGTCATAATAATCCTTCTTTATTTTTTTTCTTTTTCTTCCGAAGAGAAAATGAAACAGAGAGATGGGATTCAGAGAGAGACAGAAAGGCGGGATTAAAAGGAAGTTATTTGGGGTGGGCGGTAATTAAGGAGAAGGGATTAATGGCCGCATTAGTTATTTGTTTTAATGAATTACTAAATTTTTAAATGGAAATAACTGTCGTTGTTCGTGATCTGAGAATAAAGTAATAATAGAAATAAAGTTGGACAAATTTATGATTTACATAACAAAACAAAACAAGAATGATATATTTTTTTTCCTTTTTATTTATCTAAAATTATATTATTGAGAAACTTGTTTTTTTTTTTTAAAGACACATATATAGTATATTCAGTATATATAACAAAAACTTATTAATTATTAATAATAATGACTCAATTTTTCAGGATGTTACAGCGACTCCTCATGACAAAAAGGGCAAAGACTATGCCTCCAACCATGAAACATGTAATGTGGTTGTTTATGGAGGTAGTTCAAGCGAATCAGACGAAGAAGCCATCTACGTCAAGGTTAAACAACCTGAATGCCAAGCAGTGCTCCGCTCGGGTACCTACATTCCTGAGCGTCAACCCCCTCAAAATGATGAAACTGAAAGGTCAAGAACCAAAACTAAAGGAAAAGGAGTCCTCACTCCTGGTGAATCGAGTGGCCCAAAATACGTAGTACACGACTACAATATCCTATCCCAGCTGAGGAAAATACCGGCTGCAGTCAGCGTGTTTGACATCTTGATGATGTCCTCTGAAGTAAGGGAAGTGCTCATATATGCACTTCAACATCCCGAAGAATTTCAAGCACACTTCGCTGAAAAGAAAATACAAGAAGTTGCTTTGGTGAATGATGATGCCCCAGCAATCACATTCAGCGATAAAGATCTTCTGGTCAGTACAAATGATCATAACCGACCACTCTTTTTAACGGGAGAATGCGAGGGTCAAAGAGTAACCCGTATGCTCATAGACCCGGGTTCCTCCATAAATCTCATACCTCAAAAGACGCTGGACCGTTTGGTCCTTAGAGCACATTATTACACCAAGGACAAGATTGTGATCCATGGTTTCAACCACAAAAGCGAACAATCGGTGGGGTCGATCGACTTGTCCTTCAACGTTGGAGGAATCCATGAGAAGATGAAATTCTATATCATAGATGCCAATATGACTTATAATGCTTTGATAGGTCGGCCATGGCTGCACAGAAATAATGTCGTGCCCTCAACCCTTCACCAATGCGTAAAATACGTGAAGGATGGTGAAGTGAAACGAATTGATGGGGAAATGAAACCCTTCGAAGTCCACGAGGTAGGGCTCAGAGATGCCAAGTACTTCATGGATGTTCCCAAGAGCAGGGGCAAATACCAAAAGAAGCAGCAAGCTAGACCCATATTGTACGGAGAAGATACTGAGTCATCCTCGGGAGAGGATGCTGACGCGGCTCGAATCCTCCCTCCGTATATACCGTCTTCAGATGAAGAAAAAGACGTATGTCAATCCACCCTGGTGATTGAGTTAATACCCGAGAATCATTATAGGGATCTCACACCTAGGGATATAAATGAAATCCAAGAATTCAAGACCTTTGTAGTCCCTCCAAAAGAGACGATGACTGACGAAGGAATGATCCGACAAGGCCCTATCATGTTCTATCGGGCCCAAAGCGTCAGAAATGACATTCCCTCTTCTGATAATGGTGAATGGTCAGAGGAACATATCCTCGATCAGGTTATTGATGTCCCTATACCTATATGGTGTGGTGAAAATGTCCTCAGGCTGATGAAGAAATCATGCCCTATGCACACGACTGTCCTCAGGGAAAAGGAGTTCGAAAGGATGATCACTCCTTATAGAGGAACGTCAGACAAGCGAGGTCTCGGGGTATGAAAAGGATACTCACGTCATGATCAAGTGTGATCAATGCCTCAAGCACTCATGCACGCACTGTGTACTTGGGAGAAATGTAGCTCCCGGGTGTGATAGGAGGTTTCACAGCTGGCTTTGTCCATCATGCAAATGTTCTAAGAAGGAAGGACGAAAGAAAATGCACAGGATTAAAGGAAAACTTGCCAAGCTCGAACCATCGATGAGTAACTCCCCAAAAAGGGTTGATGGGATTATAGACGCACAATACCCCATAACCGACCATGGTACAGACTCAGGAAGCTCCAATAAAGGAGATGAGACTGAAAGTAAAGACTGTTACATGGTTGAAGTTGAATCCGACTCATATGACGAGGAGTCTGAGTTGGAATGTGATTCTGAAGGAAATTTACCTTATAAGAAAGCTTTCTGTGCGGAATGCAAAGGAGAAGGTGATTATTGGGTAATGTTCGAATGTCATAGGTGCAATCGGGTATTTCACCCGCCGTGCATAACTCCAGATGAAAAAGGAGCAGCTGTCATGGATGACAGCTACGACTCTTATGTATGCCCTGGCTGTGAAGCGCTCTATGCCTATGAAGGCTCGAAGAGACAGATCAAAGTAAATCTGGGAGAAAGCAGCTCGACTCAATACGAGGAAGAGTTCGGGAACAATGTCTCTTGTTGTACATGTGAAGAACAAGGGAACTCCTGGGATATGTTTGAATGCTCCGAATGTAACAGTACCCATCACCCATCATGTGCTACCCTTGGCGGGGAGAAAGTCAAAGCCAATGATGCGAGGTTTGACCATTACAAATGTCAAAAATGCATAGTGGAACAAGTTCAAACCCGAATTAGAATGATCAAGGATGTCAAAAATAAGACAGTGAGGCCTAATTGGGTTATTAAGGATCATGAAAGTGCTTCAAAGGAAAAATGGAATGAGGCCCGTATCCGACAAAAGGCCAAGATGAGCATAGGGGATAACTATTGTTCAACCCGTGAAGTCAACCAACTCCCTGAATATGAAAAGGGACAACTCGTATGGGTTGTAAAAGAAATCACCAGGCTCATGACCACTAATTCATGGGGCCCATATGTGGTGGATCAAGTTTTAGAAGGCCACCAATATAAATTGACAAACTATGAGAACGGGCCCACAAAGCCAGTGAGTGGTCGTTATTTAAAACCATACCAAAAGGGTGATACCCATGACACTTACCACCAAGAGTACTTCAGTGACTCGTGATTGGTTATACGAGAAACTGCCCATCACGCCCATAAAATGGAGATGGCAGTTATGCATGAACACCATAGCGGGCATCATGGCACCCGAGGGGATGATATATATATCCTTTCCTGAATGAAAATCGACATCTCTGAGCTGCGCACTTTCCCGACTGACAAAGCTTAAGCACTACCACAATGGCACTGCTACGACCAATTCGTGATGATTGGGCAACCATGCCGCTCACATCAACAGAAGAATTGGGATACGACCCTCTCTCGGGTCCCAATGGCTTACATGTTATCTTCCCAAACAAAGATGTACTGCCTCCTGATCTCTTATGGCTGGGACGCTCCATATTCATCCGCATCATGAGCGGAAGAACCACAAGCTTTACCAAGCACCGCATAAGTCATTACCTTGCTAGTCGGCTTAACATCGACTTCACTACCCTGATAGTTGAAGAAGTCGACGAACCCAATACTGATTACATATTGATATGCCCAGATGAGGCCATAAAAATCAGGGCCCTCGCCCTGGGAGCCATCACCATTGAATCAGTGGTTCCCCAATTGGCTCCTCTAGATCTCCTGCTCACCGGGTGGTCATCCGCCCATGAAGGATATTCACAGCCTCTCTCACATCGCGCACGCATACGACTGCGCAGAGTACCGCTACACCTATGGAATTCCAGTGACATCGACACGCTGATTGCCGGATTTGGATTTCCACTAGCAATTGCTCCATATTTCTCCAATAACAACTACAACACTCTGCGAATGTTGATTGCCTGCGGAGCCCCAAATACTATCCCACGTCACCTATGGTTGTCAGTGGAACCCATCTGCCGGATAGTAGATGTGGAAGTTGAGGGGTGGGATGATGAACATGATGGGTCTCCTCCACCCAATGATGCCGAAAGTGCCGTGCAGGGATCAAAGCCATCGCCACCTGCACCTACGCCTGGCAGACCTGGTCCTTCAAGGCCAATCACACTGCCATCATCCTTAGAACCATCTGAGTCGGGTCAAGATAACAGGCCCACAAAGCGTCAAAGAGATGAGCCCGCCCCCAAGTGATCAGGGGTGGTGAAATGTTTCATGTTCAAATTCATGTCATGTTATGTTTATGTTTCTCCATAAAAGATGTTGTATGTGATGTTATAAAATCCATGATACTTATGTTGCGTCTCGTTCGCACGTTTGAACCTTGTGTTTCATGCTATAAACCCCACAAAATGAAGCCTAAAACTCCACATAAAATAATCCAAGGCTTTAAAACTTCCAAACTCCATAAATAAAGCCTCTGAATACTCTCCATAATCATGATACACAAAAGTCCATAAATGAAATGCCAAGTACATGTCCACGATAATGACGCGCTTATGCGAAACCTCTACAATAATGGGCCGACTCGCCAATGAGTAAAACTGTCTTGAGCGAAATGTAAGGTCCCCCAACTACACACAAAATTCATAAAGGCCTCACGCACAAAATGGGCCTTGTTGGTTGTGCCCTTAAACAACCCTCACCACGGCTTTGTTGTGTTGTGCCTTTAAACAACCTACACTGGCGTGTCTGCCCGTTCAGTACGTAAAATAGACAGACAAGCTTTAAACTTTGTGCTTCTAACAAAGTTGGGCTTTGGTGTTGTGCCCATTCGAAACAACTACCGCCGGTTTGCCTCTTCCCGGTTTTGAAAATATAGAGGCAAGGTTTCTCCATTGTCCTTTAAACAATGGGGGTGCCTAGTGATGACATCTCAAATAAAATCAAAAGATAAAGAAAGCGGTCGCAAGACTATTTTAAATCTGAAGGCACCAAACCCCTTTAAAACATGTTTTCAAAACAAATCAATTTGGCAACGCATTTTTCGCTGAGCCACCGTCTAATGATTGACGCCGCATAGGTTGTCCAAGAAGGCATGAGAGGAGTGATGTAAGATTCCACCCACAAATCATGTCTACAATACAAAAGTCCCACCATCAATATAAGAGTGGAGAGACGTGAGGCGGCCTACTACAAAGCTTCACGCACAAAATGGACTTTGTTGAGTTGTGCCCTTTAAACAACTAACACACGGGCTTTGTCAAGATTGTGCCCTCAAACAATTGTCACTGGCACGCTCGTCCAACCAGTCTTTAAAATGACGAGCAAGCTTTATATTTTTGTGCTGAACAAAATAAGGCTTTGATATTGTGCCTGGGCCATGTGTGCACTAAAACAATTATCTATGCCCAGTGATTAGCACCGCACAGGTCGCTTAAGAGGGCACAAGAGGAGTGAAGTAAGATTCCACCCCACGTATATACATATACACATACATACAAAGTCCCACCATAGGGCAAAGAGTGGAGAAATGTGAGGCCCACTACAAAGCTTCACGCACAAAATGGGCTTTGTCAAACTTGTGCCCCAAAACAATTGTCACTGCTACGCTCGTCTAGCCAGTCATTTAAAAGACGAGCAAGCTTTACATATTTGTGCTGGACAAAATGAGGCTTTGGTGTTATGCCTAATGCCAGGAGGGCTCTAAAACAATTATCACAACCCACCAGCCTACAATAAAAAAGGGGCCCATACTCCCTATACGTTACCATAAACCTCAACCCTTAACCTTGACCCATGTCGAGATATAAACAGGATTGGTTTCTTTAAAGTCCCACCCGGGTCGCATACGAAGAGACGCTATACGAGGCTCATGATAAAGGCCACCCAGGTCAATACCCAAAGTCCACCAGGACCGTACATGCCCAAACGCCACAAGAGGCTTATAAATCCCACCGAAAGTACAACTATACCTTGTATTATAAAAGCACAACGCCCATAAGAGGCTCAGGGAATCAGTCCCACCAAGGCTATACTTCCCCAAAACTCCTGCAAAATTCTCACAAAATCTTACCAAAGCTGTGGCTCTACAAAGTCCCACCGAGGCTATGACTCCACAAAGTCCTACCAAGGTCACAGCCATATCACATTGCAAATGCCCGTAAGAGGCTCACAACCAACCCTGTTGAGATTGTGTCCATACTACAAAGCCCATAAGAGGCCCAGAAACCAATCCCACTAAAGGCGCGCTAAATCCCGCCAAGGGTGTAAATATACCATAAAACACAGACAATATTCATGACGCCCACAGGCTCACACCAGCTCCGGGGTGCTCCCCCGCAGATACAGACAACATTCGTGACGCCCACAGGCTCACACAGTCTCCGGGGTGCTCCCCCGCGGATACAGACAACATTCATGACGCCCACAGGCTCACACCAGCTCCGGGGTGCTCCCCCGCAGATACAGACAACATTCCTGACGCCCACAGGCTCACACAATCTCTGGGGTGCTCCCCCGCGGATACAGACGACATTCGTGACGCCCACAGGCTCACACAATCTCCGGGGTGCTCCCCCGCGGATACAGACAACATTCGTGACGCCCACAGGCTCACACAATCTCCGGGGTGCTCCCCCGCGGATACAGATGACATTCGTGACGCCCACAGGCTCACACAATCTCCGGGGTGCTCCCCCGCGGATACAGACAACATTCGAGATGCCCACAGGTTCTCGCTACTTTTTGAGAATTCCCTCCCGGATTCACACCATCCGCGGGACACTCTCCTACACACACAGGTTATTTCCGCTTCATCCATGAGACCCTTGGTCGGCACCGAGAACGCGATGCCAGGTAACACCGGGGGACTGTACAGCTCACAAGCTTGTTCCTAATGAGATCTGAAGACGAATTCCATAAGCTCAGGGCCGGAAAACGTTCCACATTCTTCGTAAGATCCCATGACAACCCACAGGCGGATCTGTACCCAAGTACGTGATGCCAGACTCAGCACGTAACTGAGTCTGAAGGCGAATTCTCCTCTCCCAAGTGGGGTGTTCGATCTCCGTTTTCATCCGTGAGACCCTTGGTCGGCACCGAGAATGCGATGCCAGGTAACACCGGGGACTGTACAGCTCACAAGCTTGTTCCTGATGAGATCTGAAGACGAATTCCATAAGCTCAAGGCAGGAAGACGTTCCACACTCTTCGTAGGATCTTGTGACAACCTACAGACGGATCTATACCAAGTGCGTGATGCCAGGCTCGGCACGTAACTGAGTCTGAAGGCGAACTCTCCTCTTCCAAGTGGGGAACCCAATACATCCAGACAGGCCTATAGCGCATAGCGGGTCTGATACGTAAAAGTACTGAGTTTGTGGCCAGCCAGAGAACATCCTGTCGTTTAGAACCCGATGGGAGGATATCCGAAGGCCCGAACTAAAATAAAGAGAATAGAGTTTATGGTCAACTTGAGAATTATTCTGTCATTTAGAACCCGATAGAAGACGATTCTAAAGACTTGAACCAGATAAAGAAAATACATGTCTGGCACGTCCCAATGTTTCAAGTTATGATCATATAAGTAACATACAAGGGTCAGCTCGATGGCGTGTACCCCCCAATAACAAAATAGCCAATGTATCTCAGAGACAAAAAATACTCAGGGATCAAGGTACATAAGGGATAACAGCTAAACATGGAGAGATGGCTACAGAAGCCTCCTAAACATGCTCCGCGACCTCTCCCCTCTCCACAGTAGATGATCCTACTCCGAGCGGACCTGATCCTACACATGTAAACAAGGGTCAGGGAAATAAGTCACATAAGTGTTGCACTTAGGGGCACCTTTAATTGCTCAAAAACTGAAATTAAATTGCAATTGAAAGTAAAGAGATGAGTTTAGAGAAATTTGACACGTGGGGTGATAACGGAGTTCGGCAAAACAAAGGCCTACGTCTCCGGGGCTTCGCAACCTTGTGAGGTGCGCCTTCCTATTACCCAATACGAAAGGATTACAACTTGTGAACCGTTGAGCCCTTACACACCAAGCGGGAAATCAAACGGCCAACTCAAAGAGATGAGAACAAGGTCTCGATTGTCTAGGAACACAAGAGAAACACTCAATAGATCACTCTAACCTAATCTATATCAAGATTAGTGAAGTAGGTTTGAGGTTGCTTGAGGGATTTTGAAGTTTTAGGCTCTCACAACAATGGAGTATACTAAGCTCTCAGAAAATCACTTTTGAATTAATTAGGGTCGGCTGAGATGTTTTGAAAAGTGATCCCCTCAGTCTATTTATAGTGGCAGCTCAAAAATGAGCTGTTTGATATAAAACGTTACCAACGTTTTGTAAAACGTTACTAACGTTTTATTCAAATGCGTTTTAGGGTTTTAATTCTCTGACAGCTTAGTAAAACGTTACATAACGTTTTATAACCGTTACAACGTTTCCAAAACGTTATAACGATTTATAAACGTTACAACATTTATAGTTTGTACTGAACAGCAGTTCTTCAGTTGTTCTGTATCTGTTAAACGTTACAACGTTTGTGAACCGTTATAACGTTTGTAAAACGTTACAACGGTTGTATAATCGTTATAACGTTATAACTTGAACTGAACAGCAGTTCTTCAGTTGTTCTGTATCTGTTAAACGTTACAACGTTTGTGAACCGTTATAACGTTTGTAAAACGTTACAACGGTTGTATAATCGTTATAACGTTATAACTTGATTCTTTTGAAGCTTCTGATCATTATAAAACGTTACCAACGTTTTGAAAACGTTCATAACGTTTTATCTCAATTTAATCAACCTCATATATACTTTACCAAGTTTTTGATTTTACAATTAGTATTCTTGATAAAAGTCTTCGTGATTTCTTCAGTCCAAGCATATTATACAGCAGTTCTTACTCTTCTTGGACCTACATATTCTCAAAAATAGAAGAAATCGTAAAATTCAATAATTGTATGTTTTTGCAAATTAGTCAAATAGACGTAAAAGATTATTGTACGAACAACAATCTCCCCCTTTTGGCGATTTGCAAAAACATACAATGTGAGTAAGTGCATAAATCGAAAATTTTCAAAGATTAGTTAATCCAATTTTGATTTTGCATTTCAATCCATTTGTACCAATTTCTCCCCCTTTTGGAAATCGACGAAAGGGTGAAAAATTAGCACTAATTTAAAGTGCTCCCCCTCAAATTATGCACTCCCCCTTAATTTAGTAATATAGCAACAATAATTTAGAAAATAAAAATAAAGTTGAGGGCATAGCTTTAACATGCAATACAATTCAATTTCAATGCACCATATCAACTTATATATATCAATATGCATAAACCATGCATATAAGACATTTCGATTCATACAATCCAAGCAATTTAATACAACTTGTCAAGGCTCCAATATATCCAATTGGACATATTCAACCAATTTTGCAATTTTGCAATATACCCCCTAACAAGTTAGCAATTCATACATCACAATTAAGAACATCTACATCTCATACATATCCACACCAAATTCCAAATAACACAATTCAATCAAGTCATGCAATTCAAACAAATTAAACTAGTTGAAATTCACCAATTTAACAATTCAAAACAATTTTAAACCATTTCAAAGCAACAATTCAACTAATACAACTAAATTAGAACCAATTCAAACAATTAAAATTAAACATGCAATCAACAGACAATTCATGCAATTAACACACAATTTTAAATTAGCAAGTTTTTAATTTTGAAACTAGTGCGGTCTATTCGTCATTCATGGGGTCGTTTGGTGCGTCGGGCACTTCTTCTCCTCCATTACCTTCAAGCTCCTCTTCCACATCATCTAGATCCTCTTCCTCAACCAGATTCTCACGTGCTCGTGCCGGGCTTCCCGAGGGACCATATTGCTTAATGAAGCGATTTGAGAGACTGGATTGTGCTTCATCAAGCACATTGAGAGCTCGAGCATATGCTCGCATTTGTTTCCTTATACTCATTTGCCCCTTTTCCAAATTATCGAACCTCTTTTGCGTGGCTTGATGATTCCGTTGAATCTCAAGACTTTGAGCATACATTTGTTGACAAAGCCACATCATTTGCGCTTCTTGGCCTTGAGGAGGAACAAACTCACCCGCTTGTGGCACGTATTGTGGTTGAGGTTGTGGTTGAGGTTGAGCCGGTGCCACTTCTTCTTCCGGATCCCAATATTGATTGGGTAGGGCCTCTTGATGGTTTATCCATTGGTTGATGGGTCTTGCATCGGGTTCGTAGCGCCTCAGACCCGAGTCTGAATGACCATAAACCCACCCGATCCTTGTCAAGTGGTCAACCAAATTGGTCGGGAAGGTTACTTCTGCATCTTCAGATAATTGGATACCGTTGAGGCGGATGATTTTGTGAATGAGATGGGCATAAGGTAGAGAGTGGTTTGTGGTTGAAAATGCACCATTAATGTGTCGAAGGAAGAAGTAGAGTATGTTGATCCTTTTTCCATCCATTTGAATGAGATGACGAAGAAAGTACATGGGTCCCCACTCAAGATTGGTTTTGATTGTGGCTTTGGGCATGAGGATGTTGTTGATGAAAAGAAAAAGCAACCGATGTAGAGACGGAAGGTGAGAAACATAGATTGAAGACCCGGATATGTAATTTCGGTCAAACCATTTCTTATAATCATTTGAGGTTCCATCGGCATAAAGAGGCCAACTCCTCAAGGGGTAGGTTTCCTCCCCGTCATTCTCAACCCCAAGCCATTGAGCCACATTATTCAGATAAAGCACGATTTCTTTCCCGCCAACCCAAGAGGTAATCATGAATGGTTCATCACTAGTTTTGATGTTTGCATAAAACGTGCGGGTAAGAAGTTGAGTGTAGGGTTCAAAACATGTCATAATAGGTTCCCAACCCCAATGATTCACATAAGCAATTACCTTGTCATCCTCGGGTTGTGAGAAGGTGACTACGGATTTGTCAAACCGATAGCATTCGGTTATTTTCCTATTCATGAAAGAACCCGCATAGTTCTCATAGGCAACAATATCCCGGAATAGGTATCTATTTGACCGGTGAATGGTCCAATTTGGTTCTAGATTCCCCCCACTTCCTTGACCACCCTCCGAGTCCACACGTCTTTTCTTACCACCCTTAGCCACCGCATCTTTCTTTGGAGCCATTAGATTAGGTTTAGAGAGAAAGTTTACCGATTAAGAAGTGAAGCGCTAATCCGAGAAGAGGAGAACCCTAGAAGTGCAGTGGTGAAGCCGGATCGTCAATCCAACGGTTGGATCGCCGGATTTGCGCCTAGGGTTTTGGCTAGGGTTTTGGAGAGAGAGAGATTGAGAGAGAGAGAAGAGATTTGGAGAGGAGAATAAAGTAGAGATAAGAGAGGAGAAGAGAAATCAAGAAGAATTTCTTGATTTGGTGAAGAAAATGACTAGAATGGGTAGAGAGAGAGAGAGAGGCGGAGTAGAAGAAGAAGAAATCAAGAAAGAATGAAGAAGGTAAGAGGAAGGGACGGGTTTGGAGCCAATATAACACTTTTTCGCTATAAACCGTTACCAACGTTTGTTAAAAAATGCATTGTTTTTACTTAAAACGTTATAACGTTTGTGTAACGTTTGTCCAACGTTTTATTTTACCTTTTGGACTTTTGAATTCTCACAAAGCGTTACCAACGTTTGGAAAGCGTTACAACGTTTTCATAGGTAATTTTTGCAACTTTGGTCCCTTGTCAGGTAACCGTTATAACGCTTTACAAACGTTACCAACGTTTTGAATGAAACTTTTACAATGTAAGCCCTTGTCAGACAAACGTTGCAACGTTTCTAAAAACGTTGTGACGTTTCTTAAACGTTGGAACGTTTGTGTAACGTTTGTCCAACGTTTTGTTTCACCTTTCGGACTTTTGAAGTTTCATAAAACGTTACCAACGTTTTCCAAAACGTTCCAACGTTTATGGTGTAGTTTATCTCAGAATTTTGGCTAAGTATTGGAAGTACAATCGTTACAACGTTTTCAGAAACGTTATGTAACGTTTTTATGGTGCTTTCGGACTTTTGAAGTTACACAAAACGTCACCAACGTTTTCAAAAACGTTATAACGTTTCATTTCTGTAGAATACTCTTTAAATGAACTATTCTGATTGTAAAGGATTATTTTGAAATAAGTTATGAATATGTTTATTCTCTAAGTACAAGCATGCCTAATTTAAATCTCAATTCATTGTGTTGTTGAGTATTTAGGGGTTTTGTGAATATATCGGCAATTTGTTCTTTGGTGTCGATATGTATGAGTTCAATTTCACCTTTTTCTATATGATCCCTAATAAAATGATGCCTTATCTCTATGTGCTTGGTTCTAGAATGAAGGACCGGATTTTTGGATATCATAATAGCACTAGTATTGTCACACATAATTGGTACGTTGCGGAAGCGAATTTCATAATCATTTAGGGATTGAATCATCCAAAGAATTTGTGTGCAACAACTACCGGCCGCTACATACTCGGCTTCTGTTGTGGAAAGGGCAACCGAGGTTTGTTTGCGACTTGACCAAGATACAACTGAACCACCAAAAAATTGGCATGTACCACTTGTGCTTTTTCTATCCATACGGTCTCCGGCAAAATCGGCATCGGCATATCCTATCAAGTCTAAATCCGATTGTTTGCCATACCATAATCCCAAATTTAAACTACCCTTGACATATTTAAGAATTCTTTTAACGGCTTTCAAGTGCAATTCTTTGGGATTTGCTTGATACCTAGCACATAGACACACCGCAAACATTATATCGGGTCTACTAGCAGTTAAATAGAGTAGGCTACCTATCATAGCTCGGTATTGAGTGATGTCCACCGATGTGCCATTTGGATCCGAGTCAAGATTTGCATTCGTAGCCATTGGAGTCTTGCTTGTATTGTTTTCGGTCATTCCAAATTTCTTGATCAACTCCTTCGCATACTTGGTTTGACTAACGAAGGTGCCATCCATGAGTTGCTTGATTTGGAGTCCCAAGAAGAAATTCAATTCACCCATCATGCTCATCTCGAATTCACTACTCATAAGAGAAGAAAATTCCTCGGCGAGTGCCGCATTAGGTGAACCAAAAATTATATCATCTACATAAATTTGCACCACCAAAAGTGATCCATCTCTCTTCTTGGTGAAAAGAGTTGTATCATTTTGCCTCTAATGAATTCATTGTCAATTAGAAAGGAACTTAATCTCCCATACCATGCCCTAGGGGCTTGTTTGAGTCCATAGAGTGCTTTGGTGAGTCTATACACATGATTAGGAAATGTTGAATCAACAAAGCCTTGAGGTTGATTAACATACACCTCCTCATCTATGAATCCATTTAAAAATGCACTTTTAACATCCATTTGAAATAATTTGAAATTTTTGTTTGAGGCGTACGCTAAAAGCATTCTAATGGATTCAAGACGAGCTACGGGTGCAAAGGTTTCTTCAAAGTCAATACCCTCTTGTTGTTTGTACCCTTCAGCTACCAACCTAGCTTTGTTGCGAATTACATTTCCATCTTCATCCTTTTTATTTCTAAAAACCCATTTGGTTCCAATAATCATTCTATCATTTGGCTTAGGTACTAGTTCCCAAACTTTGTTCCTTTCAAATTGAGCAAGTTCATCTTGCATGGCACAAATCCAATTAGGGTCTACATTTGCATCTTTGAAATTTTTTGGTTCGATATGAGATACAAATGCACAATGACCTATCATTTGATTTAATTTGGATCTTGTTTTAACCCTTTCCCTAGGATCACCAATTACATTAGAAAGAGAATGAGATGGTACTTCCCTTAGGTCTTGAGGAATTTGGTACTCAATTCTTGGAGGTTGTATCTTTTCGGTTTGCATTCCTTCAACTATTGGATCCATCTCATTATTGGTTGCATCTTCAATTATTTGATCCGTTTCAATATTGTTGGTTGTATCCATTTCGGGTTGAGTTTGTTCGGGTTGATTCTCAATTGTGTCGGTTCTTGTCTCAACTTCATCTTGATCAAGAATTGGCACTTCAACACCTACAATCTCAATACCTTTCTCGACCTTTTGATTAGCATTTTCATCGAATTTAACATGCACGGATTCAATTACAATTCTTTGAGATGGAATGTAAATTCTATAGGCTTTACTTGAATTTGAATACCCTACAAACATTCCCTCAATTAATTTAGAATCAAATTTAGTCACTTTGGGAGATTCATCAAGAACAAAGCATTTTGAACCAAATACTCTAAAATGAGATATCTTAGGCTTGTACCCTTTCCATAGCTCATATGGTGTTTTATTCAATATGGTCCTTATGCTTACGCGATTTACCACGTAGCATGCCGTATTTACCGCCTCGGCCCACAAGTGTTTGGGTAAGGAGTATTCATTTAGCATGGTTCGGGCAAGCTCAACTAAGGTTCGGTTCTTTCTCTCAACTACCCCATTTTGTTGAGGTGTGCGAGGAGCCGAATACTCATGTTTATATCCCCTTTTAGAGCAAAGTTGATCAAATTTTGCATTTTCAAATTCCCCCCCATGGTCACTTCTAATTCTAATGATTTTTGACCCCTTTTCATTTTCAACACGTTTGCAAAATTCAATCAAGTTGCTAATTGCATCATCCTTGTGTTGTAAGAATAAAACCCAAGTAAAGCGACTATAGTCATCTACAATTACATATGCGTATTTCTTTTTGGCCAAACTTGGTACACTAATTGGTCCAAATAAATCCATATGTAACAATTGCAAAGGTTGATCGGTTGAAACCATGTCTTTGGATTTAAAACTACTCTTGGTTTGTTTACCTTGAACACATGCATCACATAATCCTTCAAGTTCTAATTTATGTGTTGGTAACCCACGCACAAGGTCTAGTTTGACCAATTTCTTAATGGTATCAATTGAAACATGACCTAACCTACGATGCCATAACCATGATCCACTAGATACGGCGCTTAGACAAGTTTCACCGGAATCAAAATGAGTAAAATACAAGTAATAAACATTTTTCTTTCGTTTACCCGAATAGATTAGAGCATCATCCGAAGATTTAACTATGTGACAAGCATTAACATCAAATTTGGCATAGTATCCCGAATCACGTAACTTACTTACACTGAGTAAGTTATAGTCTAATCCATCAACAAGATATACATTGGATATGGTCAAGTGTTGGTTACCAATTGAGCCTATACCAATAATAGAGCTCTTTCTTTGATTGTTTCCAAATGTAACCGTACCTCCATCATATGGTTCTAAGAATTTAAAATTAGATTTGTCACCGGTCATATGGTGTGAGCATCCACTATCAATGATCCAAGCACTTTCCTTTTGAGATGAAATCAAACACACCTACAAAGTATATATTAGTTATTATTGAGTTAGTAACTAACATATACCTTGTCTTTAATCTCCCCCTTTATGTTTGGCAATTATAATATTTTTAGGGGAGATTAAGTGTGAACCTAAGCTAGTATAGCTTTAGGAACCCAAACAACATTATGTTTGTTGTTTACATTCCTAAAGCTACATTCTAAGGAAGTGTGGCCAAGTTTGCAACAATAGTTGCATATTGTAGTTGATTGCTTTTGAGTAGTAGAGCCTTGTTTGAGAATGGGTTGGTACTTCACTTCATGCAAACTCCTCTTATGACTACCATGTGACCTATTTGCAACTTTAGATGCAATGCTCTTGGTTTTATTAGAATCAAATCTATTGTGATGTTGGGGAACATCTCTAGCTAAACCATTTCTTTGAGTTTGGTTTTGTAAAGAAATTTTATTTTTGAATTCATAAAACCATCCATCGGGTCCTTTAAAATATGTTTTGTTTGACCCTTTTGGATTAAGAGTGTTCCTATCACTATCTTTAGAAGCATTTTTGTTCTTAGATATTATTTTATTGTACTTATACCTAAATGCATAATTTGGTGACTTTTGATATTGTTTAGCATTTGAAACATGAGAAGACTTCAATTTAGATGACTCCTTGTTCAAAGGAGTTAAACCCTTTTTAGTAAAAAATTGATAAGTTGAATATTGTTCACAATTAAACTTTAGTTTGGCATTTGGAATACTTGAAGTTTGAGAATGTTCCCCTTTTCCTTTAGGGCCTTGCATGTGATTAGATTTAAGTGAGGATTTACCCTTCTTAAATCCAAGACCAACTCTATCATTTTTATAATAGGATTGATCGTGTATCAACTTGCTCACATAATAGGGATCTAGACTAGTGACTTTTGATAATTCACTAGGAGATCTCAATGCCCGAATTTCGGTTTCTAAGGTTTGAACTTTAACTTTTAAAATGCCTATTTCACCTAAGTGTGATGCTTTTAACTTTTTATTTTCAAGTTCTAACATGTCATTTTTAGCAATTAATTTTTGAATGATACCTTCCTTCTCAACCAAGGTTCTATTGGACTCATCAAGGAGTGATTTCAACCTAGATTCATGATCATCATGCGTTAGAATTTCATTTTTGAAAGTGCTTGCATCATTGGTGTCTAACCTATTGATACACAAATCATTGTTGGTCTCATTTGTGATTATGCAATTTTCAATATCAATTTCACCACTATATTCTTCACCACCTTCATTTATACATTCAAGTTCGGTCTCATAACCATCAAGACTAAGTGTTGAGTGTACCTCACTAGCGAAGTTTGTTGAGGTGTTGACTCCATCATCTCCCTCCTTGGCATTCCTTGATTTAACAAGCTCCATGAGAAAGTTGATGGTTGTTTCATCGGTGATGTTTTTGCTAGCTATAATTGAGTCTATGTCAATTTTCGAGGGACCTTCATCTACACTTGCCATCAATGCAAGGTTGATCTCCTCTTCATTCTCTGATTCCGTATCGGATTGTTCCGTCTCACTATCCGAGAACAAAGCTTGCATAGCTTTGGCTTTCTTCTTCTTGTACCCATCATACTTTTGTCTTGGTTTTCGATCTTGTTGTGCTTCCCCATCCGTGTTCTTCAATTGTGGAAATAGCTTGAAGCATGTTTGAATGGAATGCCCCTCTCTATGGCAAGCGAAACACATTAGCCTTTTGTTCTTCTCTTCTCGTTCTTTGTTGTATTTTCTTTCAAAGTCAAGCATTCCTTGAAACATTTTGGATAAGAGAAGAGCATCCTTGGATGTTTCATGATCAATTTTGTTGATAAATTGATCATTTGAAAGACGGGTGTTTGAGGAGCTTGGAAAGTTTCGGTTTTGTGCCGGAAAAGCTACGGTTTTGGACTTTGAGCTTTGCTTCAAATCACCGGATTGTCGAAGTTTTTCTTCAAAACTCCTAAAATGAGCATAGAGGTCATCCGGTGTGAATGTGTCGTGCGTGCCTTGGATTGCCTCTAGAGCACTCACCAACCCGGACCATTTATCCCTCATGAGCATCACCCTCAATAGCTTTCCTACAAGTTTATTGTTAGAAAGTGGTTCTCCCAATTCGGTAAACTCATTTTGGATATGCATAAGTCTATTATACATATCCTCAATGCTTTCACCATCTTCAACCTTAAAGGTTTCAAATTTTGCTTCTAAACCGGTTATTTTGGTTCGTTTGATTTGGGTATTGCCTTCATACCGGTTTACAAGAGCATCCCACATTTCTTTCGCACTTGATGCACTACCAAAGAGTGAGGCTACCGATTCACTAACCAAATTGAATATGGCATTGGTTGCTAGGTCATTGTCTTTCTTGGTTTGTTTGGAATCAACGGTCTCAATTTTGGCATCGGTTGAACTATCGGTAGCTACACTTGAGTATGTTGGTGTATACCCTTTTTCAACCACATACCATACCTCAAGGATATTCAAGTAATTAATCATGGTTTTCTTCCAATGCATGAAATTTTTGGTAGTAGTACCAAAAATTAGGGGTTCTTTCACGGATCTATAAGGTGCCATTTGTCAAGTTGATCTAATCTCCAATTAAGTGTGTCTTAATTCGAGTAACTTGCTCTGATACCACTTTGTTGCACTTAGGGGCACCTTTAATTGCTCAAAAACTGAAATTAAATTGCAATTGAAAGTAAAGAGATGAGTTTAGAGAAATTTGACACGCGGGGTGATAACGGAGTTCGGCAAAACAAAGGCCTACGTCTCCGGGGCTTCGCAACCTTGTGAGGTGCGCCTTCCTATTACCCAATACGAAAGGATTACAACTTGTGAACCGTTGAGCCCTTACACACCAAGCGGGAAATCAAACGGCCAACTCAAAGAGATGAGAACAAGGTCTCGATTGTCTAGGAACACAAGAGAAACACTCAATAGATCACTCTAACCTAATCTATATCAAGATTAGTGAAGTAGGTTTGAGGTTGCTTGAGGGATTTTGAAGTTTTAGGCTCTCACAACAATGGAGTATACTAAGCTCTCAGAAAATCACTTTTGAATTAATTAGGGTCGGCTGAGATGTTTTGAAAAGTGATCCCCTCAGTCTATTTATAGTGGCAGCTCAAAAATGAGCTGTTTGATATAAAACGTTACCAACGTTTTGTAAAACGTTACTAACGTTTTATTCAAATGCGTTTTAGGGTTTTAATTCTCTGACAGCTTAGTAAAACGTTACATAACGTTTTATAACCGTTACAACGTTTCCAAAACGTTATAACGATTTATAAACGTTACAACGTTTATAGTTTGTACTGGACAGCAGTTCTTCAGTTGTTCTGTATCTGTTAAACGTTACAACGTTTGTGAACCGTTATAACGTTTGTAAAACGTTACAACGGTTGTATAATCGTTATAACGTTATAACTTGAACTGAACAGCAATTCTTCAGTTGTTCTGTATCTGTTAAACGTTACAACGTTTGTGAACCGTTATAACGTTTGTAAAACGTTACAACGGTTGTATAATCGTTATAACGTTATAACTTGATTCTTTTGAAGCTTCTGATCATTATAAAACGTTACCAACGTTTTGAAAACGTTCATAACGTTTTATCTCAATTTAATCAACCTCATATATACTTTACCAAGCTTTTGATTTTACAATTAGTATTCTTGATAAAAGTCTTCGTGATTTCTTCAGTCCAAGCATATTATACAGCAGTTCTTACTCTTCTTGGACCTACATATTCTCAAAAATAGAAGAAATCGTAAAATTCAATAATTGTATGTTTTTGCAAATTAGTCAAATAGACGTAAAAGATTATTGTACGAACAACAATAAGCCATAAAAGGGAATAAAATCAGAAGGGAAAAATCCGTACCTGATCCCTCTAAGAGCACAGTAGCTCCTGATGAGCTAGCTTTGACAATAGCCCGCCCCCTCCTTCTCTTGCGACCAGTCGTCTCAACAGGCGGGTCAGAATGCTGCAAGGTCCGAGCTGGGATCCCAAATGATGTAAACACTCCCCCTGCTGACTCGGAGGGCACTAAGTCACAATCAAGCGAAACAAGTCAGCGACATGGCAATTAGAATAAGTGTTGCAAAGAAATGAGTCAGAACAAACATACCAGCTCTGGAAGGTCCTGAAGCTGAAGACTCAAAGAAGCGACTGTCACGGCTCTGTATGCCTGGCACAATGTCGAACGGAGGAACTGTCCTCGGGCCAACATGATCATCCGGCCCGGACAACACCTCTCCCATCCAGTAGCTCAAATCTCGCATATAGCAAGGCTGCACCATATCTCTAAACCACCTCTCATAAGTGATGGAGAAAGCAACGTACCTAGAAGGTCTAGGCATAACAAACCTAGTCTGGGTCTCAACCCTAAAGAAAGAAGACCAACACCTAGCTGCTCCATCTAAGTCCGCATGGATGTCATCAGCTGAGGGAACGTCAGCAGGAATACACTGGTCTAAACCAAACTGATGAGCACAGCGATGGGGCATGTATGGCTCCAAAATCACGCGATCACCCAGTCTCAAAGGAAGGAGACCGTGACGCAAACTGATGAAAAATCCTGACTGAGGAGAACCCAGTGTCAAACTCCTCCGGTGGTCACCCCCAGGACCCCCGTCAAATAAAATCAAGTCCTCAGACTGCCCCTCATGGCAAGCATACTGACGCCCGTAGGCTGGTCTGAGATGACCCCCGCTGTGACGAAGTAATATACGCGCCTGTCGCGCTAGGATGCCAGTGGCTCTCGCTCCGGCAATCTCTATCAAAATGGGCAGACTGCTCAATAAAGCATCACCTACAACGGCAACTGGTATATATAGCCCTGCCCAGTATGTATGAGCCCAACCGAAGAGGTAGTGATATGGAATGACCTCATCACAAAAGGAAGGGTCACGAGATGTCGACACAACCCTCATACACCTGAAAAGGTTAGCTAAAGCAGGGATAGTCAGCGAGATCAAATCTCCCCGTGCCAACCTACTAGCCACGACAAATGCCTCTGGTCGAATAATACCTCCGGGCCGACTAGGAATAACAAAATAGCAGAGCCACCATGCCAGAAAGGCAGTCAGGACAGTCTCTCGTCCGACAGCTCTATGACGGCTATAACATGATGAGAAAGGCTCTCCGATATGAAAAACACTCTCCCCTCCTACACCGAATGGAGCAGAAGGACGAGCAAACACCTGGCATGGATGCCTGACTCGGTCAGTGAAATGACTAATCCAAACTGAGAATGTCACATCTCCGGCTCTGGCTAGATCATGATAAATGTCAAACAGCCTCCTAAGAGAACTCGGTTATACAAGGATACCATCGGGTGATCTCTGTCTCAAAGCTACGTCACTAGGGACATGCTCATCATACGGAGCCCCAAAAATAGGCAAGCCAGACATCCTCTGGAACTCAAACGGTGAAATGGTCAACTCACGGTCCTCTAAAACAACCGTGTTGGAAGAAAACCTCCACCTCTCAGCTAAAGCCTGAAAGAATGACAAATCCCAAGTATACTCAAAAAGAGAAAGGAATACCGCGTGGTATATGCCGACTCTCTCCAACGCAGATCTCTCCTGCTGCAATGTAAATCTGATCCAGTCAACCATGCCCTTCTCTCTCTGCAAAGTACCGGGAGGGAAGTAGTGAGGTGCCCATGGCAGAGCCTCAATACTCAGCATGCTCAAACCCAAAATACGTAAAGGAGGCGGTGTCTGATCCGAGGTAATAGGATGAAGCCCGTCTCCACACAGCGAGTGATGATCGACATGGTAAAGTGCAGATCCTCTATGGATGCTGTGACCTACCCTCAGTCGAGTCTCCGGAGTCCAATCAACAGGATCTCCAGGAAACATACCCCGCAGTGGGAACGAGACTAATGGCAATGGGTCATGCCTAGTGAAAGGAATCCCTGCATAAGTCAAATGAAATCAAGCACAGAATCAAATTTCCTAACAACAACAACCAAAAAGCACAGAACAAGCATCAACAACAGTTACAATCAATGCCTAAACGAGACCGATGATGGTAAATAACAGAGAAAGGAACTTGGGTCACACATGCCCGGGTCATCCACACGGCTATACAGAGAGCCAACACCTACGAACAGCCACCAGCAACCCCCAACCCAGAAGCAGACAAAACAACGATTGGATAAATTCCGAGATTAAGACAAGACATTACGGTATACCAGACCTACAGTTTCAAATATATAAGGTACAAGCGTGGTTCAACACACCCCGACATTTAGTCCTGCTTCTACGCCACACACAGGCTGAAGTAGGATCGCTCTTGCTGCGCCCCCGGGCCATGGCAGAGCACACACACCACAGGAATGTATGTATCTAAGGGTAAGGGCACGCAAGTACACACAGCCTGACCCGGATCAACCCAAAGAACATACATTTACACAGACATCCCAAGAATGAGTGTATCTGAGGGTAAGGGCACGCAGGCACACACAGCCTAACCCGGATCAACCCGAGGAGCATACATTTACCGACCCCATGCAAGTACCGCGTATAAATGAGGCTAAGCGAAAGGTTTACCTTGACGCCTAGCCATGATTGAGGAAGATAACCAAGCAAGCTTCCAGAACAGTCAACGCCTGACTTGAAACTCCAATACCTGCAACAAGAGCAAACGACACAACTAAGAAGGAGTTTCATATAGTATCACGAGATACACTGGGGGCACCTGGCTGAGCTGTTCAGTCCCGGAGGTCTTCACACCCCACCCAGGTGGGGGGCATTTGTTGTACCCTAAAATATTGCCAATTAAATGAATAGAAATTGGTAATAATTTAAATGCTTGGAAAGACGCCAAATGGTTTAAAATCCTCCCGAGATGAAGGGAAATGATATATTAAAATTCATGGTAATATCCTACATTTAAAACCATGAATTTTGATATAAGATTCAGATTCTAACTCCAAATGGTTAAGGAGTTATGAATTTTCAAAGTTTATGATGACATGGCAGCCTCTGATTGGTGCCACCTCAGCCTGGGTACCCATAGCAATGATCCTAAGCATTCTGGGTACAAATCAGGAGCCGCAAACCCCTATATTACAAGTGGGACCCTCTGGTCAGCAGCAGAAGCGAAATTTCACTGGGATCCAAAGATAGGCAGACTTGGAGCATGGAGACTAAACTCTGTACACCGAACTGTAAGGGTTTAGGCTCACGCTACACCAAGTCCATTTGAATTATCGGGTTTAAATTAAACCCAGCGCCTCAGCACTTCCGACCCCTTTAATTGGCATGGGCCTGGCGCTTTGTGCACCGTGTTCAAGCCTTTACATGGCTCATCAGGTGCCGAGTGCACCCAAACAGACTCAAGAAGAGTACTGTGCCCTGGAGTCACTGACGAGCGGGGCCCAAGCCCTGACATCGTCTTCTCCCCTCAACCCGAGCTCCAAACACGAAATCAAATCGAAAATTCAAGGGAATGGCTAGAGAATAACATGAACCCTCACCTCAAGTTAAAAGATATCAATAATCTCCTCTCTAAGTGTGAGAATTGATCAATATCTCTCTCTCACGAGCTCAGATTTTAGCCGAGAAGAGAAGGAAGATGAATTTGGGAACTTGAGTTTAGAGCATAATTGGACCTCGATATTTCACAGGGATAATCAATATGCTCAGGAGATACTATCTATGCCCTCAATTTGAAGTTTAATGAACTCAGAGAGATGAATTGAGCAAGGAGCACTAGCTCAGTTCCGGCCATGACTGAGAGCATCAAATTGGTTATGCAGGTGGTAAATTGAACCTTAGAACATGATAAGGGAATCAATACGATGCTATCTGTCAATGCTATATGCTTGGAAGCTCAATAATCGAGAAGGGCCCATGTTAAGCCATGAAATGGCTCGGGTCCAACACAACATAGCCTATTAGCTGCTCCCAGCTCATTCTGGTCCCCAGGACACGTGCCTAGAGCACCTGGGATCAATCCAAGATAGGAGAATATTCCTCCTGCACCCCAGGAGTCATGCAAATCAAATTGCACCTCATAAACCATGAAATCAAAGGCCATGATGCCATGCCATGCCCTAATGGTCAATCCAAGGGTTCAAATCAATACAACACATTCAGGTGACATGCCAAAGCATGATTGGGTGATCCCCTGCACAAAACACACATGGAATGAAGCCACACACAGACAGACATTTGATCAAACACCAAGGGTGAGGATGAGACCACCTCAGCCCTACAAGTTCTAAACCCTAGCCTTTTGCCTATAAATAGGCACCTCAAATGAAGCTCAAAGAGAGACACACATACGGAGATAGGAAAGAAGAGATAGCTAGAGAAAGATACACATACATCAAGCTCTACACACACAAACACACACATTTACACACATACAGTGGTGCACACACACACCATAAGCTTCCTCTGTACTTAGCAAGCTTAATTCATAGGTAATTAAGACTTGGATTCAATGTAAGGCCCCTAGGGGGCCATTCCATGTATCAATTTTCATTAATAAAGCTTGTTTCTTGCCATTTGGTCTTTTTCTTGCCATTCTTTGTTTTCTTTTCCATTATGATCTGATAATCTCTCTTTAAAACATTTAAATAACATGTGTAAGCATTTAAAACACAAAAGGTTACTGTTTTGATACAAATCTTTCACAAAAGATCACATTTTCATACATTTCTTTACATATTTTACATTCTTTCTCTTTTCTGTCTCCTTGATCACCTTTGCAAATTAATTAAGGGCTAGGATAAGTGTAGTGAGCAAGCTTGCATCCTTGCTTATCCAATCCCTTAATTTCTTTGATTAAAAGTGATTGAAAAGGAATATAGTGACTTGCATAAAAGATAAACACACAAGGGCTGTTCAAAGTGAGCAAGTAAGCATCCTTTACAGTTCCTCAACCCTAAGTCCACTTGAGAAAGGCCTATTTGCCATTAGATCCAAGGAAATGGTGAAATTATGCCCTTTCAATGGCTAATTTCACTATTTCTGAGGATCTGATTGCAAATAGTGAGAAACTGAGGTTTAAAGTGTAAAAAGACAGCAACTGGGTTGCTTCATGTCATTTACATCTTTAAATCCATGAAGTTTTAATGATAATGCCTTTAAAACAAGTGTAAAGGTGCCAAAACATGATTTTTAATAAAATCAGGGGCCTCCTTGCATATTTCCAGGCACAGACATGTTTAAAATATATTGAAAATGATGATTTGACAAGTTTTGAACTCTTGATCTCCTCTTTACATGTTTCTGGTATGAAAACAGTGGTTAAATACCCTTAGTAGCTTGTATTGGACCAAACCAGGTCTTAAAAAGGGCTTGTACCAGCCTCTGGTACCATGACAAACTCAGTCTCAGCACTTAATTACATAAAAAGCTCAGCTGGTATAAAGGAATTCACTAAAAAAGCACTATTTTGACCTCTGCTGACAGATCAGCCATTTCAGAACAATAGAGGGACCAAATTGAAAAAAAGACTTCACGGTCAGATAGAACACATCAAAACACACAAAATTGATATAAAGTTTGCATCATTTGGACATTCCTACAGAAAGATAGGGATCTCCAAAGTTCAACTTTTAAAAAAAGGGAAAATTCTGTATTTAAAATGGTAAAATGACCATGAAGACCCCTGAGCTTAATCAAGTCATTCGACTGAGCTACACTGCTTAGAAAAATCTCAAATTTGGAACAAAAATCCCTGACATGTATATCTTTGAATCTGTGAAATAAAAATCACATATCCTGTATAAAATTCAAGAGAAAATGATT
>NC_135923.1:14220376-14222876 GCF_964058835.1 Carex rostrata
TGGAAATTGGCCCGAAAACAGTCCAGCGGCAAGCGGAAGCGGCTAACGTTGGGTAAAAATGACCAGAAAACAGTTCAGCGGGGGAAAACTAAGCGGATGCGGCCACGCGTTGGGGAAAACTAAGCGGATACGGCCAAGTGTTGGTGAAAATTGGCCTGAAAACAGACCACCGACAAGCGGAAGCAGCTAACGTTGGACAAAAGTGACCCGAAAACAGTTAAGCGGGGTAAAACTAAGCGGATGCGGCCACGCGTTGGGGAAAACTAAGCGGATACGGCCAAGTGTTGGTGAAAATTGGCCTGAAAACAGTCCACCGACAAGCGGAAGCAGCTAACGTTGGACAAAAGTGACCCGAAAACAGTTAAGTGGGGGAAAACTAAGCGGATGCGGCCACGCGTTGGGGAAAACTAAGCGGATACGGCCAAGTGTTGGGGAAAAATGGCCCGAAAACAGTGCAGCGGCAAGCGGACGCGGCTAACGTTGGGCAAAACTGACCCGAAAACAGTTCAGCGGGGGAAAACTAAGCAGATGCGGCCAAGGGTTGGGGAAAACCAAGCGGATACGGCCAAGAGTCGGTGGAAAATGGCCCGAAAACAGTCCAGCGACAAGCGGAAACGGCTAACGTTGGGCAAAAGTGACCCGAAAGCAGTTCAGCTGGGGAAAATTAAGCGGATGCAGCCAAGCGTTGGGGAAAACTAAGCGGATCCGGCCAAGAGTCGGTGGAAATTGGCCCGAAAACAGTCCAGCGGCAAGCGGAAGCGGCTAACGTTGGGGAAAAGTGACCCGAAAACAGTTCAGCGGGGGAAAACTAAGCGGATGCGGCCACGCATTGGGGAAAACTAAGCGGATACGGCCAAGAGTCGGTGGAAATTGGCCCGAAAACAGTCCAGCGGCAAGCGAAAGCGGCTAACGTTGGGGAAAAGTGACCCGAGAACAGTTCAGCGGGGGAAAACTAAGTGGATGCGGCCACGCGTTGGGGAAAACTAAGCGGATCCGGCCAAGTGTCGGTGGACATTGGCCCGAACACAGTCCAGCGGCAAGCGGAAGCGGCTAACGTTGGGCAAAACTTACCCGAAAACAGTTCAGCGGGGGAAAACTAAGCGGATGCGGCCACGCGTTGGGGAAAACTAATCGGATACGGCCAAGAGTCGGTGGAAATTGGCCCGAAAACAGTACAGCGGCAAGCGGAAGCGGCTATCGTTGGGCAAAACTGACCCGAAAACAGTCCAGCGGGGGAAAACTAAGCGGATGCGGCCAAGCGTTGGGGAAAACTAAGCGGATACGGCCAATCGTCGGTGAAAAAGTCCCGAAAACAGTCCAGCGGGAAGCCGAAGCGGCTAACGTTGGGCAAAAATGGCCAAAAGCGGTGGAGCAGGGCGGTCTGAATCTATGCATCCACATAAAATGGGGGGTAAATCTGGGGGATTTCCAGGGGGTGGTAACCCTGGGCGTGGCTGGAGACCCAAAATGCATATTCCCCTATAGGGGGGAAGGATTTTTGGAAGGGGCGGCCCCTCATGTACATGCCAAGCGGGGTGTACATGGCCCCTGTCGGTGCCTCCGTCGGTGTAAAATGGCCCGAAAAACACGATTATGTTACCCGAAAACACGATTATGTTACTGAAAAAACACGGTTGAGCGGGGGCAGTAAACACGGTTGACTGGGGGCAAAAAACACGGTTGAGCGGGGGCAAAACACACGGTGCAGCGGGGGCAAAAGACACGGTTTTGTTACCGAAAAACACGGCCCGTCGGGGGCAAGGAACACGAATATGTTAACGAAAAACACGGACCACGCGGGTTGAAATCCCCAGCCGTAGAGCCGGCGAAACACGGTGGGGCAGGGCCTCTAAGCGTGGAGGCGCCCGTAATACCGATGCGGGTTGAAATCCCCAGCCGTAAAGCCGGTGAAAAGCGGTCGGGCAGGGCAACTCCGCGTGGAGTTTCGCCCGTAAGGCCGATGCAGGTATCTGCGCGGGTTGAAATCCCCAGCCGTAAAGCCGGCGAAACACGGTTCATTGGGGCGCCTAAGCGTGGAGGCGCCCTGCAGAGACCGAGCGGGTTGAAATCCCCAGCCGTAAAGCCGGCGAAACACGGTTCATTGGGGCGCCTAAGCGTGGAGGCGCCCCGCAAAGACCGAGCGGGTTGAAATCCCCAGCTGTAAAGCCGGCGAAACACGGTTCATTGGGGCTCCTAAGCGTGGAGGCACCCCGCAGAGACCGAGCGGGTTGAAATCCCCAGCCGTAAAGCCGGCGAAACACATTCGGGCAGGGCGACTCCGCGTGGAGTTTCGCCCGTAAGACCGATGCGGGTAGCCGCGCGGGTTGAAATCCCCAACCGTAAAGACGGCGAAACACGGTTCATTGGGGCGCCTAAGCGTGGAGGCGCCCCGCAGAGACCGAGCGGGTTGAAATCCCCAGCCGTAAAGCCGGCGAAACACGGTTGAGCGGGGCGCCTAAGCGTGGAGGCGCCCCGCAGAGACCGATGCGGGTTGAAATCC
>NC_135923.1:14232876-14235376 GCF_964058835.1 Carex rostrata
TTGGGCAAAAGTGACCCGAAAACAGTTCAGCGGGGGAAAACTAAGCGGATGCGACCACGCGTTGGGGAAAACTAAGCGGATACGGCCAAGAGTCGGTGGAAATTGGCCCGAAAACAGTTCAGCGGCAAGCGGAAGCGGCTAACGTTGGGCAAAACTGACCCGAAAACAGTTCAGCGGGGCAAATTTTTGAAATTTTTTTTGAAATTTTTTTGAATTTTTGAAATTTTTGAAGTTTTTTTGGGTTTTTGGACTTTTTTTGAATTTTTGAATTTTTTGAATTTTTTTGAATTTTTTTGAATTTTTTGAATTTTTTTTGAATTTTTGAATTTTTTTTTTTTTTTGAATTTATTTGATTTTATAAATTTTTTGTGATTTTTTTAGATTTTTTTGAATATTTTACATGGGTGATTTTGACTTGGGGGATTTTCAGGGGGTGGTAACCCTGGGCGTGGCTAGAGCCTCAAAATGCATATTCCCCTATAGGGGGGCAAGGTTTTCAAAAATGGGTGCCCCCTCATGTACATGCGCGTGGGTGTACATGGCCCCGTCGGTGCCAGCGTGGGTGGAAAATGGCCCGAAAACAGCCCAGCGGCAAGCGGAAGCGGCTAACGTTGGGCAAAACTGACCCGAAAGCAGTATAGCTTGGAAAATTAAGCGGATGCAGCCAATTGTTGGCGAAAACTAAGCGGATACGGCCAAGTGTCGGTGAAAAATGGCCCGAAAACAGTCCAGCGGAAACGGCTAACGTTGGGCAAAAGTGACCCGAAAACAGTTCAGCTGGTGGAAATTAAGCGGAAGCAGCCAAGCGTTGGGGAAAACCAAGCGGATACGACCAAGAGTCGGTGGAAAATGGCCCGAAAACAGTCCAGCGGCAAGCGGAAATGGCTAACGTTGGGACAAAGTGACCCGAAAACAGTTCAGCTGAGGAAAATTAAGCGGATGCAGCCAAGCGTTGGGGAAAACTAAGCGGATCCGGCCCAGAGTCGGTGGAAATTGGCCCGAAAACAGTCCAGCGGCAAGCGGAAGCGGCTAACGTTGGGCAAAAGTGACCCGAAAACAGTTCAGCGGGGGAAAACTAAGCGGATGCGGCCACGCGTTGGGGAAAACTAAGCGGATACGGCCAAGTGTTGGGGAAAAATGGCCCGAAAACAGCCCAGCGGCAAGCGGAAGCGGCTAACGTTGGGGAAAAGTGACCCGAAAACAGTTAAGCGGGGGAAAACTAAGCGGAAGGGGCCACGCGTTGGGGAAAACTAAGCGGATGCGGCCAAGTGTCGGTGGAAATTGGCCCGAAAACAGCCCAGCGGCAAGCGGAAGCGGCTAACGTTGGGCAAAAGTGACCCGAAAACAGTTCAGCGGGGGAAAACTAAGCGGATGCGGTCACGCGTTGGGGAAAACTAAGCGGATACGGCCAAGAGTCGGTGGAAATTGGCCCGAAAACAGTCCAGCGGCAAGCGGAAGCGGCTAACGTTGGGCAAAACTGACCCGAAAACAGTTCAGCTGGGGAAAACTAAGCGGATGCGGCCACGCGTTGGGGAAAACTAAGCGGATACGGCCAAGAGTCGGTGGAAATTGGCCCGAAAGCAGTCCAGCGGCAAGCGGAAACGGCTAACGTTGGGACAAAGTGACCCGAAAACAGTTCAGCTGGGGAAAATTAAGCGGATGCAGCCAAGCGTTGGGGAAAACTAAGCGGATCCGGCCCAGAGTCGGTGGAAATTGGCCCGAAAACAGTCCAGCGGCAAGCGGAAGCGGCTAACGTTGGGCAAAAGTGACCCGAAAACAGTTCAGCGGGGGAAAACTAAGCGGATGCGGCCACGCGTTGGGGAAAACTAAGCGGATACGGCCAAGTGTTGGGGAAAAATGGCCCGAAAACAGCCCAGCGGCAAGCGGAAGCGGCTAACGTTGGGGAAAAGTGACCCGAAAACAGTTAAGCGGGGGAAAACTAAGCGGAAGGGGCCACTCGTTGGGGAAAACTAAGCGGATGCGGCCAAGTGTCGGTGGAAATTGGCCCGAAAACAACCCAGCGGCAAGCGGAAGCGGCTAACGTTGGGCAAAAGTGACCCGAAAACAGTTCAGCGGGGGAAAACTAAGCGGATGCGGCCACGCGTTGGGGAAAACTAAGCGGATACGGCCAAGAGTCGGTGGAAATTGGCCCGAAAACAGTCCAGCGGCAAGCGGAAGCGGCTAACGTTGGGCAAAACTGACCCGAAAACAGTTCAGCTGGGGAAAACTAAGCGGATGCGGCCACGCGTTGGGGAAAACTAAGCGGATACGGCCAAGGGTCGGTGAAAAAGGGCCCAAAAACAGTCCAGCGGCAAGGGGAAGCCGCTAAGGTTGGGCAAAAGTGACCCGAAAACAGTCCAGCGGGGTAAAACTAAGCGGATGCGGCCAAGCGTTGGGGAAAACTAAGCGGATACGGCCAAGCGTCGGTGAAAAAGGCCCGAAAACAGTCCAGCGGCAAGCCGAAGCGGCTAACGTTGGGCAAAAATGGCCAAAAGCGGTG
>NC_135923.1:14245376-14252876 GCF_964058835.1 Carex rostrata
GCTTGTAAAAATTCCCACTTTTTTCGGATTGGATGGTTCACACCCGGTGTGGACCATTTCTCAAACTTCCGGATTGTACGCGATCCAAATTATGGATATTGGAATACTTTTTTGATATTTTGAAAAAGTTCAAATTTATTAAAAATATAAAATATGAAATCTGCAGTTTGGAAAAAAATTGGAAGTTTGAAACCTGAAGTTCAACAAAAAAACGGCGCAAAAATCAGCCAAGCGGGGGCAACTAAGCAGATGCGGCCAGCCGTCAGTGAAAAATGGCCCCAAAACTAAGCGCATGCGGCCAACCGTCGGTGCAAAATGGCCCGAAAACAGTCCCGTCGGTGCCCCCGTCGGGTTAAAATGACCCGAAAACAGTTCAGCTGGGGAAAATTAAGCGGATCCGGCCAAGAGTCGGTGGAAATTGGCCCGAAAACAGCCCAGCGGCAAGCGGAAGCGGCTAACGTTGGGGAAAAGTGACCCGAAAACAGTTAAGCGGGGGAAAACTAAGCGGATGCGGCCACGCGTTGGGGAAAACAAAGCGGATCCGGCCCAGAGTCGGTGGAAATTGGCCCGAAAACAGTCCAGCGGCAAGCGGAAGCGGCTAACGTTGGGCAAAAGTGACCCGAAAACAGTTCAGCGGGGGAAAACTAAGCGGATGCGGCCACGCGTTGGGGAAAACTAAGCGGATACGGCCAAGTGTTGGGGAAAAATGGCCCGAAAACAGCCCAGCGGCAAGCGGAAGCGGCTAACGTTGGGGAAAAGTGACCCGAAAACAGTTAAGCGGGGGAAAACTAAGCGGATGAGGCCACGCGTTGGGGAAAACTAAGCGGATACGGCCAAGAGTCGGTGGAAATAGGCTCGAAAACTGTCCAGCGGCAAGCGGAAGCGGCTAACGTTGGGCAAAAGTGACCCGAAAACAGTTCAGCGGGTCAAATTTTTGAAATTTTCAAATTTTTTTGAATTTTTGAAATTTTTGAAGTTTTTTTTGGGTTTTCGGACTTTTTTTGAATTTTTGAATTTTTTGAATTTTTGAATTTTTTGAATTTTTTTGAATTTTTTGAATTTTTTTTGAATTTTTTTTTTTTTTTTTTTTTTTTGAATTTATTTGATTTTATAAATTTTTTGTGATTTTTTGAGATTTTTTTGAATATTTTACATGGGTGATTTTGACTTGGGGGATTTTCAGGGGGTGGTAACCCTGGGCGTGGCTAGAGCCTCAAAATGCATATTCCCCTATAGGGGGGCAAGGTTTTCAAAAATGGGTGCCCCCTCATGTACACGCGCGTGGGTGTACATGGCCCCGTCGGTGCCAGCGTGGGTGGAAAATGGCCCGAAAACAGCCCAGCGGCAAGCGGAAGCGGCTAACGTTGGGCAAAACTGACCCGAAAGCAGTATAGCTTGGAAAATTAAGCGGATGCAGCCAATTGTTGGCGAAAACTAAGCGGATACGGCCAAGTGTCGGTGAAAAATGGCCCGAAAACAGTCCAGCGGCAAGCGGAAACGGCTAACGTTGGGCAAAAGTGACCCGAAAACAGTTCAGCTGGGGGAAATTAAGCGGAAGCAGCCAAGCGTTGGGGAAAACCAAGCGGATACGGCCAAGAGTCGGTGGAAAATGACCCGAAAACAGTCCAGCGGCAACCGGAAACGGCTAACGTTGGGACAAAGTGACCCGAAAACAGTTCAGCTGGGGAAAATTAAGCGGATGCAGCCAAGCGTTGGGGAAAACTAAGCGGATCCGGCCCAGAGTCGGTGGAAATTGGCCCGAAAACAGTCCAGCGGCAAGCGGAAGCGGCTAACGTTGGGCAAAAGTGACCCGAAAACAGTTCAGCGGGGGAAAACTAAGCGGATGCGGCCACGCGTTGGGGAAAACTAAGCGGATACGGCCAAGTGTTGGGGAAAAATGGCCCGAAAACAGCCCAGCGGCAAGCGGAAGCGGCTAACGTTGGGGAAAAGTGACCCGAAAACAGTTAAGCGGGGGGAAAACTAAGCGGATGCGGCCAAGTGTCGGTGGAAATTGGCCCGAAAACAGCCCAGCGGCAAGCGGAAGCGGCTAACGTTGGGCAAAAGTGACCCGAAAACAGTTCAGCGGGGGAAAACTAAGCGGATGCGGCCACGCGTTGGGGAAAACTAAGCGGATACGGCCAAGAGTCGGTGGAAATTGGCCCGAAAACAGTCCAGCGGAAGCGGCTAACGTTGGGCAAAACTGACCCGAAAACAGTTCAGCGGGGCAAATTTTTGAAATTTTTTTTGAAATTTTTTTGAATTTTTGAAATTTTTGAAGTTTTTTTGGGTTTTTGGACTTTTTTTGAATTTTTTGAATTTTTTTGAATTTTTTTGAATTTTTTGAATTTTTTTTGAATTTTTGAAATTTTTTTTTTTTTTTTGAATTTATTTGATTTTATAAATTTTTTGTGATTTTTTGAGATTTTTTTGAATATTTTACATGGGTGATTTTGACTTGGGGGATTTTCAGGGGGTGGTAACCCTGGGCGTGGCTAGAGCCTCAAAATGCATATTCCCCTATAGGGGGGCAAGGTTTTCAAAAATGGGTGCCCCCTCATGTACACGCGCGTGGGTGTACATGGCCCCGTCGGTGCCAGCGTGGGTGGAAAATGGCCCGAAAACAGCCCAGCGGAAGCGGCTAACGTTGGGCAAAACTGACCCGAAAGCAGTATAGCTTGGAAAATTAAGCGGATGCAGCCAATTGTTGGCGAAAACTAAGCGGATACGGCCAAGTGTCGGTGAAAAATGGCCCGAAAACAGTCCAGCGGCAAGCGGAAACGGCTAACGTTGGGCAAAAGTGACCCGAAAACAGTTCAGCTGGGGGAAATTAAGCGGAAGCAGCCAAGCGTTGGGGAAAACCAAGCGGATACGGCCAAGAGTCGGTGGAAAATGGCCCGAAAACAGTCCAGCGGCAAGCGGAAACGGCTAACGTTGGGACAAAGTGACCCGAAAACAGTTCAGCTGGGGAAAATTAAGCGGATGCAGCCAAGCGTTGGGGAAAACTAAGCGGATCCGGCCCAGAGTCGGTGGAAATTGGCCCGAAAACAGTCCAGCGGCAAGCGGAAGCGGCTAACGTTGGGCAAAAGTGACCCGAAAACAGTTCAGCGGGGGAAAACTAAGCGGATGCGGCCACGCGTTGGGGAAAACTAAGCGGATACGACCAAGTGTTGGGGAAAAATGGCCCGAAAACAGCCCAGCGGCAAGCGGAAGCGGCCAACGTTGGGGAAAAGTGACCCGAAAACAGTTAAGCGGGGGAAAACTAAGCGGAAGGGGCCACGCGTTGGGGAAAACTAAGCGGATGCGGCCAAGTGTCGGTGGAAATTGGCCCGAAAACAGCCCAGCGGCAAGCGGAAGCGGCTAACGTTGGGCAAAAGTGACCCGAAAACAGTTCAGCGGGGGAAAACTAAGCGGATGCGGCCACGCGTTGGGGAAAACTAAGCGGATACGGCCAAGAGTCGGTGGAAATTGGCCCGAAAACAGTCCAGCGGCAAGCGGAAGCGGCTAACGTTGGGCAAAACTGACCCGAAAACAGTTCAGCGGGGGAAAACTAAGCGGATGCGGCCACGCGTTGGGGAAAACTAAGCGGATAAGGCCAAGAGTCGGTGGAAATTGGCCCGAAAACAGTCCAGCGGCAAGCGGAAGCGGCTAACGTTGGGCAAAAGTGACCCGAAAACAGTTCAGCGGGGGAAAACTAAGCGGATGCGGCCACGCGTTGGGGAAAACTAAGCGGATACGGCCAAGAGTCGGTGGAAATTGGCCCGAAAACAGTCCAGCGGCAAGCGGAAGCGGCTAACGTTGGGCAAAACTGACCCGAAAACAGTTCAGCGGGGGAAAACTAAGCGGATGCGGCCACGCGTTGGGGAAAACTAAGCGGATACGGCCAAGTGTCGGTGGAAATTGGCCCGAAAACAGCCCAGCGGCAAGCGGAAGCGGCTAACGTTGGGCAAAAGTGACCCGAAAACAGTTCAGCGGGGGAAAACTAAGCGGATGCGGCCACACGTTGGGGAAAACTAAGCGGATACGGCCAAGAGTCGGTGTCAATTGGCCCGAAAACAGTCCAGCGGCAAGCGGAAGCGGCTAACGTTGGGCAAAACTGACCCGAAAACAGTTCAGCGGGGGAAAACTAAGCGGATGCGGCCACGCGTTGGGGAAAACTAAGCGGATACGGCCAAGAGTCGGTGGAAATTGGCCCGAAAACAGTCCAGCGGCAAGCGGAAGCGGCTAACGTTGGGCAAAAGTGACCCGAAAACAGTTCAGCGGGGGAAAACTAAGCGGATGCGGCCACGCGTTGGGGAAAACTAAGCAGATATGGCCAAGAGTCGGTGGAAATTGGCCCGAAAACAGTCCAGCGGCAAGCGGAAGCGGCTAACGTTGGGCAAAACTGACCCGAAAACAGTTCAGCGGGGGAAAACTAAGCGGATGCGGCCACGCGTTGGGGAAAACTAAGCGGATACGGCCAAGTGTTGGGGAAAAATGGCCCGAAAACAGCCCAGCGGCAAGCGGAAGCGGCTAACGTTGGGCAAAAGTGACCCGAAAACAGTTCAGCGGGGGAAAACTAAGCGGATGCGGCCACGCGTTGGGGAAAACTAAGCGGATACGGCCAAGAGTCGGTGGAAATTGGCCCGAAAACAGTCCAGCGGCAAGCGGAAGCGGCTAACGTTGGGCAAAAGTGACCCGAAAACAGTTCAGCGGGGGAAAACTAAGCGGATGCGGCCACGCGTTGGGGAAAACTAAGCAGATACGGCCAAGAGTCGGTGGAAATTGGCCCGAAAACAGTCCAGCGGCAAGCGGAAGCGGCTAACGTTGGTCAAAACTGACCCGAAAACAGTTCAGCGGGGGAAAACTAAGCGGATACGGCCAAGAGTCGGTGTCAATTGGCCCGAAAACAGTCCAGCGGCAAGCGGAAGCGGCTAACGTTGGGCAAAACTGACCCGAAAACAGTTCAGCGGGGGAAAACTAAGCGGATGCGGCCACGCGTTGGGGAAAACTAAGCGGATACGGCCAAGAGTCGGTGGAAATTGGCCCGAAAACAGTCCAGCGGCAAGCGGAAGCGGCTAACGTTGGGCAAAAGTGACCCGAAAACAGTTCAGCGGGGGAAAACTAAGCGGATGCGGCCACGCGTTGGGGAAAACTAAGCAGATATGGCCAAGAGTCGGTGGAAATTGGCCCGAAAACAGTCCAGCGGCAAGCGGAAGCGGCTAACGTTGGGCAAAACTGACCCGAAAACAGTTTAGCGGGGGAAAACTAAGCGGATGCGGCCACGCGTTGGGGAAAACTAAGCGGATACGGCCAAGTGTTGGGGAAAAATGGCCCGAAAACAGCCCAGCGGCAAGCGGAAGCGGCTAACGTTGGGCAAAAGTGACCCGAAAACAGTTCAGCGGGGGAAAACTAAGCGGATGCGGCCACGCGTTGGGGAAAACTAAGCGGATACGGCCAAGAGTCGGTGGAAATTGGCCCGAAAACAGTCCAGCGGCAAGCGGAAGCGGCTAACGTTGGGCAAAAGTGACCCGAAAACAGTTCAGCGGGGGAAAACTAAGCGGATGCGGCCACGCGTTGGGGAAAACTAAGCAGATACGGCCAAGAGTCGGTGGAAATTGGCCCGAAAACAGTCCAGCGGCAAGCGGAAGCGGCTAACGTTGGTCAAAACTGACCCGAAAACAGTTCAGCGGGGGAAAACTAAGCGGATGCGGCCACGCGTTGGGGAAAACTAAGCGGATACGGCCAAGTGTTGGGGAAAAATGGCCCGAAAACAGCCCAGCGGCAAGCGGAAGCGGCTAACGTTGGGCAAAAGTGACCCGAAAACAGTTCAGCGGGGGAAAACTAAGCGGATGCGGCCACGCGTTGGGGAAAACTAAGCGGATACGGCCAAGGGTCGGTGAAAAAGGGCCCGAAAACAGTCCAGCGGCAAGCGGAAGCCGCTAACGTTGGGCAAAAGTGACCCGAAAACAGTCCAGCGGGGGAAAACTAAGCGGATGCGGCCAAGCGTTGGGGAAAACTAAGCGGATACGGCCAAGCATCGGTGAAAAAGGCCCGAAAACAGTCCAGCGGCAAGCCGAAGCGGCTAACGTTGGGCAAAAATGGCCAAAAGCGGTGGAGCAGGGCGGTCTGAATCTATGCATCCACATAAAATGGGGGGTAAACCTGGGGGATTTCCAGGGGGTGGTAACCCTGGGCGTGGCTGGAGACCCAAAATGCATATTCCCCTATAGGGGGGAAGGATTTTTGGAAGAGGCAGCCCCTCATGTACATGCCAAGTGGGTGCCTCCGTCGGTGTAAAATGGCCCGAAAAACAAGATTATGTTACCCGAAAACACGATTATGTTACCGAAAAAACACGGTTGAGCGGGGGCAGTAAGCACGGTTGAGCGGGGGCAAAAAACACGGTTGAGCGGGGGCAAAAAACACGGTGCAGCGGGGACAAAAGACATGATTTTGTTACCGAAAAACACGGCCCGTCGGGGGCAAGGAACACGAATATGTTACCGAAAAACACGGACCACGCGGGTTGAAATCCCCAGCCGTAGAGCCGGCGAAACACGGTGGGGCAGGGCGTCTAAGCGTGGAGGCGCCCGTAAGACCGATGCGGGTTGAAATCCCCAGCCGTAAAGCCGGCGAAAAGCGGTCGGGCAGGGTGACTCCGCGTGGAGTTTCGCCCGTAAGGCCGATGCGGGTAGCCGCGCGGGTTGAAATCCCCAGCCGTAAAGCCGGTGAAACACGGTTCATTGGGGCGCCTAAGCGTGGAGGCGCCCCGCAGAGACCGAGCGGGTTGAAATCCCCAGCCGTAAAGCCGGCGAAACACGGTTCATTGGGGCGCCTAAGCGTGGAGGCGCCCCGCAGAGACCGAGCGGGTTGAAATCCCCAGCCGTAAAGCCGGCGAAACACGGTTCATTGGGGCGCCTAAGCGTGGAGGCGCCCCGCAGAGACCGAGCGGGTTGAAATCCCCAGCCGTAAAGTCGGCGAAACACGTTCGGGCAGGGCGTCTAAGCGTGGAGGCGCCCGTAAGACCGATGCGGGTAGCCGCGCGGGTTGAAATCCCCAGCCGTAAAGCCGGCGAAACACGGTTTATTGGGGCGCCTAAGCGTGGAGGCGTCCCGCATAGACCGAGCGGGTTCAAATCCCCAGCCGTAAAGCCGGCGAAACACGTTCGGGCAGGGCGTCTAAGCGTGGAGGCGCCCGTAAGACCGATGCGGGTAGCCGCGCGGGTTGAAATCCCCAGCCGTAAAGCCGGCGAAACACGGTTGAGCGGGGCGCCTAAGCGTGGAGGCGCCCCGCAGTGACCGAGCGGGTTGAAATCCCCAGCCTTAAAGCCGGCGAAACACGGTTGAGCAGGGCGCCTAAGCGTGGAGGCGCCCCGCAGAGACCGAGCGGGTTGAAATCCCCAGCCGTAAAGCCGGCGAAACACGTTCGGGCAGGGCGACTCCGCGTGGAGTTTTGCCCGTAAGACCGATGCGGGTTGCCGCGCGGGTTGAAATCCCCAGCCGTAAAGCCGGCGAAACACGG
>NC_135923.1:14262876-14265376 GCF_964058835.1 Carex rostrata
GCGGAAGCGGCTAACGTTGCGCAAAAGTGACCCGAAAACAGTTCAGCGGGGGAAAACTAAGCGGATGCGGCCACGCGTTGGGGAAAACTAAGCGGATACGGCCAAGTGTTGGGGAAAAATGGCCCGAAAACAGCCCAGCGGCAAGCGGAAGCGGCTAACGTTGGGGAAAAGTGACCCGAAAACAGTTAAGCGGGGGGAAAACTAAGCGGATGCGGCCAAGTGTCGGTGGAAATTGGCCCGAAAACAGCCCAGCGGCAAGCGGAAGCGGCTAACGTTGGGCAAAAGTGACCCGAAAACAGTTCAGCGGGGGAAAACTAAGCGGATGCGGCCACGCGTTGGGGAAAACTAAGCGGATACGGCCAAGAGTCGGTGGAAATTGGCCCGAAAACAGTCCAGCGGCAAGCGGAAGCGTCTAACGTTGGGCAAAACTGACCCGAAAACAGTTCAGCGGGGGAAAACTAAGCGGATGCGGCCACGCGTTGGGGAAAACTAAGCGGATACGGCCAAGTGTTGGGGAAAAATGGCCCGAAAACAGCCCAGCGGCAAGCGGAAGCGGCTAACGTTGGGCAAAAGTGACCCGAAAACAGTTCAGCGGGGGAAAACTAAGCGGATGCGGCCACGCGTTGGGGAAAACTAAGCGGATACGGCCAAGGGTCGGTGAAAAAGGGCCCGAAAACAGTCCAGCGGCAAGCGGAAGCCGCTAACGTTGGGCAAAAGTGACTCGAAAACAGTCCAGCGGGGGAAAACTAAGCGGATGCGGCCAAGCGTTGGGGAAAACTAAGCGGATACGGCCAAGCGTCGGTGAAAAAGGCCCGAAAACAGTCCAGCGGCAAGCCGAAGCGGTTAACGTTGGGCAAAAATGGCCAAAAGCGGTGGAGCAGGGCGGTCTGAATCTATGCATCCACATAAAATGGGGGGTAAACCTGGGGGATTTCCAGGGGGTGGTAACCCTGGGCGTGGCTGGAGACCCAAAATGCATATTCCCCTATAGGGGGGAAGGATTTTTGGAAGAGGCAGCCCCTCATGTACATGCCAAGCGGGGTGTACATGGCCCTTGTGGGTGCCTCCGTCGGTGTAAAATGGCCCGAAAAACAAGATTATGTTACCCGAAAACACGATTATGTTACCGAAAAAACACGGTTGAGCGGGGGCAGTAAGCACGGTTGAGCGGGGGCAAAAAACACGGTTGAGCGGGGGCAAAAAACACGGTGCAGCGGGGACAAAAGACACGATTTTGTTACCGAAAAACACGGCCCGTCGGTGGCAAGGAACACGAATATGTTACCGAAAAACACAGACCACGCGGGTTGAAATCCCCAGCCGTAGAGCCGGCGAAACACGGTGGGGCAGGGCGTCTAAGCGTGGAGGCGCCCGTAAGACCGATGCGGGTTGAAATCCCCAGCCGTAAAGCCGGCGAAAAGCGGTCGGGCAGGGTGACTCCGCGTGGAGTTTCGCCCGTAAGGCCGATGCGGGTAGCCGCGCGGGTTGAAATCCCCAGCCGTAAAGCCGGTGAAACACGATTCATTGGGGCGCCTAAGCGTGGAGGCGCCCCGCAGAGACCGAGCGGGTTGAAATCCCCAGCCGTAAAGCCGGCGAAACACGGTTCATTGGGGCGCCTAAGCGTGGAGGCGCCCCGCAGAGACCGAGCGGGTTGAAATCCCCAGCCGTAAAGCCGGCGAAACACGGTTCATTGGGGTGCCTAAGCGTGGAGGCGCCCCGCAGAGACCGAGCGGGTTGAAATCCCAGGCCGTAAAGCCGGCGAAACACGTTCGGGCAGGGCGACTCCGCGTGGAGTTTCGCCCGTAAGACCGATGCGGGTAGCCGCGCGGGTTGAAATCCCCAGCCGTAAAGCCGGCGAAACACGGTTCATTGGGGCGCCTAAGCGTGGAGGCGCCCCGCAGAGACCGAGCGGGTTGAAATCCCCAGCCGTAAAGCCGGCGAAACACGTTCGGGCAGGGCGTCTAAGCGTGGAGGCGCCCGTAAGAACGATGCGGGTAGCCGCGCGGGTTGAAATCCCCAGCCGTAAAGCCGACGAAACACGGTTGAGCGGGGCGCCTAAGCGTGGAGGCGCCCCGCAGTGACCGAGCGGGTTGAAATCCCCAGCCGTAAAGCCGGCGAAACACGATTGAGCGGGGTGCCTAAGCGTGGAGGCGCCCCGCAGAGACCGATGCGGGTTGAAATCCCCAGCCGTAAAGCCGGCGAAACACGATCGGGCAGGGCGTCTAAGCGTGGAGGCGCCCGTAAGACCGATGCGGGTAGCCGCAAGGGTTGAAATCCCCAGCTGTAAAGCCGGCGAAACACGGTTGAGCGGGGCGCCTAAGCGTGGAGGCGCCCCGCAGAGACTGAGCGGGTTGAAATCCCCAGCCGTAAAGCCGGCGAAACACGATCGGGCAGGGCGTCTAAGCGTGGAGGCGCCCGTAAGACCGATGCGGGTAGCCGCACGGGTTGAAATCCCCATCTGTAAAGCCGGCGAAACACGGTTGAGCGGGGCGTCTAAGCG
>NC_135923.1:14272876-14277876 GCF_964058835.1 Carex rostrata
ACTTTTTTCGGATTGGACGGTTCACACCCGGTGTGGACCATTTCTCAAACTTCCGGATTGTACGCGATCCAAATTATGGATGTAGGCAAAAATTCAAATTTATTAAAAATATAAAATATGAAGTTTGGAGTTTGGAAAAAAAAAAATTGGGTTGTACAATTTCGGATCTTATGCAAGTGGGTTGGACAATTTTTGGTCCAAATGAATTACAACCGTCCAAAGAGCCATTGAAACTCCAATTTTTCCGGCTTGTAAAAATTCCCACTTTTTTCGGATTGGATGGTTCACACCCGGTGTGGACCATTTCTCAAACTTCCGGATTGTACGCGATCCAAATTATGGATGTAGGCAATAATTCAAATTTATTAAAAATATAAAATATGAAGTTTGGAGTTTGGAAAAAAAAAAATTGGGTTGTACAATTTCGGATCTTATGCAAGTGGGTTGGACAATTTTTGGTCCAAATGAATTACAACCGTCCAAAGAGCCATTGAAACTCCAGTTTTTCCTGCTTGTAAAAATTCCCACTTTTTTCGGATTGGATGGTTCACACCCGGTGTGGACCATTTCTCAAACTTCCGGATTGTACGCGATCCAAATTATGGATATTGGAATACTTTTTTGATATTTTGAAAAAGTTCAAATTTATTAAAAATATAAAATATGAAATCTGCAGTTTGGAAAAAAATTGGAAGTTCGAAACCTGAAGTTCAACAAAAAAAACGGCGCAAAAATCAGCCAAGCGGGGGCAACTAAGCGGATGCGGCCAGCCGTCAGTGAGAAATGGCCCCAAAACTAAGCGCATGCGGCCAAGCGTCGGTGCAAAATGGCCCGAAAACAGTCCCGTCGGTGCCCCTGTCGGGCTAAAATGACCCGAAAACAGTTCAGCTGGGGAAAATTAAGCGGATCCGGCCAAGAGTCGGTGGAAATTGGCCCGAAAACAGCCCAGCGGCAAGCGGAAGCGGCTAACGTTGGGGAAAAGTGACCCGAAAACAGTTAAGCGGGGGAAAACTAAGCGGATGCGGCCACGCGTTGGGGAAAACAAAGCGGATCCGGCCCAGAGTCGGTGGAAATTGGCCCGAAAACAGTCCAGCGGCAAGCGGAAGCGGCTAACGTTGGACAAAAGTGACCCGAAAACAGTTCAGCGGGGGAAAACTAAGCGGATGCGGCCACGCGTTGGGGAAAACTAAGCGGATACGGCCAAGTGTTGGGGAAAAATGGCCCGAAAACAGCCCAGCGGCAAGCGGAAGCGGCTAACGTTGGGGAAAAGTGACCCGAAAACAGTTAAGCGGGGGAAAACTAAGCGGATGCGGCCACGCGTTGGGGAAAACTAAGCGGATACGGCCAAGAGTCGGTGGAAATAGGCCCGAAAACAGTCCAGCGGCAAGCGGAAGCGGCTAACGTTGGGCAAAAGTGACCCGAAAACAGTTCAGCGGGGCAAATTTTTGAATTTTTTTTTGAAATTTTGAAATTTTTTTGAATTTTTGAAATTTTTGAAGTTTTTTTGGGTTTTTGGACTTTTTTTGAATTTTTGAATTTTTTTGAATTTTTTTGAATTTTTTGAATTTTTTTGAATTTTTGAAATTTTTTTTTTTTTTGAATTTATTTGATTTTATAAATTTTTTGTGATTTTTTGAGATTTTTTTGAATATTTTACATGGGTGATTTTGACTTGGGGGATTTTCAGGGGGTGGTAACCCTGGGCGTGGCTAGAGCCTCAAAATGCATATTCCCCTATAGGGGGGCAAGGTTTTCAAAAATGGGTGCCCCCTCATGTACACGCGCGTGGGTGTACATGGCCCCGTCGGTGCCAGCGTGGGTGGAAAATGGCCCGAAAACAGCCCAGCGGCAAGCGGAAGCGGCTAACGTTGGGCAAAACTGACCCGAAAGCAGTATAGCTTGGAAAATTAAGCGGATGCAGCCAATTGTTGGCGAAAACTAAGCGGATACGGCCAAGTGTCGGTGAAAAATGGCCCGAAAACAGTCCAGCGGCAAGCGGAAACGGCTAACGTTGGGCAAAAGTGACCCGAAAACAGTTCAGCTGGGGGAAATTAAGCGGAAGCAGCCAAGCGTTGGGGAAAACAAAGCGGATACGGCCAAGAGTCGGTGGAAAATGGCCCGAAAACAGTCCAGCGGCAAGCGGAAACGGCTAACGTTGGGACAAAGTGACCCGAAAACAGTTCAGCTGGGGAAAATTAAGCGGATGCAGCCAAGCGTTGGGGAAAACTAAGCGGATCCGGCCCAGAGTCGGTGGAAATTGGCCCGAAAACAGTCCAGCGGCAAGCGGAAGCGGCTAACGTTGGGCAAAAGTGACCCGAAAACAGTTCAGCGGGGGAAAACTAAGCAGATGCGGCCACGCGTTGGGGAAAACTAAGCGGATACGGCCAAGTGTTGGGGAAAAATGGCCCGAAAACAGCCCAGCGGTAAGCGGAAGCGGCTAACGTTGGGGAAAAGTGACCCGAAAACAGTTAAGCGGGAGAAAACTAAGCGGAAGGGGCCACGCGTTGGGGAAAACTAAGCGGATGCGGCCAAGTGTCGGTGGAAATTGGCCCGAAAACAGCCCAGCGGCAAGCGGAAGCGGCTAACGTTGGGCAAAAGTGACCCGAAAACAGTTCAGCGGGGGAAAACTAAGCGGATGCGGCCACGCGTTGGGGAAAACTAAGCGGATACGGCCAAGAGTCGGTGGAAATTGGCCCGAAAACAGTCCAGCGGCAAGCGGAAACGGCTAACGTTGGGACAAAGTGACCCGAAAACAGTTCAGCTGGGGAAAATTAAGCGGATGCAGCCAAGCGTTGGGGAAAACTAAGCGGATCCGGCCCAGAGTCGGTGGAAATTGGCCCGAAAACAGTCCAGCGGCAAGCGGAAGCGGCTAACGTTGGGCAAAAGTGACCCGAAAACAGTTCAGCGGGGGAAAACTAAGCGGATGCGGCCACGCGTTGGGGAAAACTAAGCGGATACGGCCAAGTGTTGGGGAAAAATGGCCCGAAAACAGCCCAGCGGCAAGCGGAAGCGGCTAACGTTGGGGAAAAGTGACCCGAAAACAGTTAAGCGGGAGAAAACTAAGCGGAAGGGGCCACGCGTTGGGGAAAACTAAGCGGATGCGGCCAAGTGTCGGTGGAAATTGGCCCGAAAACAGCCCAGCGGCAAGCGGAAGCGGCTAACGTTGGGCAAAAGTGACCCGAAAACAGTTCAGCGGGGGAAAACTAAGCGGATGCGGCCACGCGTTGGGGAAAACTAAGCGGATACGGCCAAGAGTCGGTGGAAATTGGCCCGAAAACAGTCCAGCGGCAAGCGGAAGCGGCTAACGTTGGGCAAAACTGACCCGAAAACAGTTCAGCGGGGGAAAACTAAGCGGATGCGGTCACGCGTTGGGGAAAACTAAGCGGATACGGCCAAGAGTCGGTGAAAATTGGCCCGAAAACAGTCCAGCGGCAAGCGGAAGCGGCTAACGTTGGGCAAAAGTGACCCGAAAACAGTTCAGCGGGGGAAAACTAAGCGGATGCGGCCACGCGTTGGGGAAAACTAAGCGGATACGGCCAAGAGTCGGTGGAAATTGGCCCGAAAACAGTCCAGCGGCAAGCGGAAGCGGCTAACGTTGGGCAAAACTGACCCGAAAACAGTTCAGCGGGGGAAAACTAAGCGGATGCGGCCACGCGTTGGGGAAAACTAAGCGGATACGGCCAAGTGTTGGGGAAAAATGGCCCGAAAACAGCCCAGCGGCAAGCGGAAGCGGCTAACGTTGGGCAAAAGTGACCCGAAAACAGTTCAGCGGGGGAAAACTAAGCGGATGCGGCCACGCGTTGGGGAAAACTAAGCGGATACGGCCAAGGGTCGGTGAAAAAGGGCCCGAAAATAGTCTAGCGGCAAGCGGAAGCCGCTAACGTTGGGCAAAAGTGACCCGAAAATAGTCCAGCGGGGGAAAACTAAGCGGATGCGGCCAAGCGTTGGGGAAAACTAAGCGGATACGGCCAAGCGTCGGTGAAAAAGGCCCGAAAACAGTCCAGCGGCAAGCCGAAGCGGCTAACGTTGGGCAAAAATGGCCAAAAGCGGTGGAGCAGGGCGGTCTGAATCTATGCATCCACATAAAATGGGGGGTAAACCTGGGGGATTTCCAGGGGGTGGTAACCCTGGGCGTGGCTGGAGACCCAAAATGCATATTCCCCTATAGGGGGGAAGGATTTTTGGAAGAGGCAGCCCCTCATGTACATGCCAAGCGGGGTGTACATGGCCCCTGTGGGTGCCTCCGTCGGTGTAAAATGGCCCGAAAAACAAGATTATGTTACCCGAAAACACGATTATGTTACCGAAAAAACACGGTTGAGCGGGGGCAGTAAGCACGGTTGAGCGGGGGCAGAAAACACGGTTGAGCGGGGGCAAAAAACACGGTGCAGCGGGGACAAAAGACACGATTTTGTTACCGAAAAACACGGCCCGTCGGGGGCAAGGAACACGAATATGTTACCGAAAAACACGGACCACGCGGGTTGAAATCCCCAGCCGTAGAGCCGGCGAAACACGGTGGGGCAGGGCGTCTAAGCGTGGAGGCGCCCGTAAGACCGATGCGGGTTGAAATCCCCAGCCGTAAAGCCGGCGAAAAGCGGTCGGGCAGGGTGACTCCGCGTGGAGTTTCGCCCGTAAGGCCGATGCGGGTAGCCGCGCGGGTTGAAATCCCCAGCCGTAAAGCCGGTGAAACACGGTTCATTGGGGCGCCTAAGCGTGGAGGCGCCCCGCAGAGACCGAGCGGGTTGAAATCCCCAGCCGTAAAGCCGGCGAAACACGGTTCATTGGGGCGCCTAAGCGTGGAGGCGCCCCGCAGAGACCGAGCGGGTTGAAATCCCCAGCCGTAAAGCCGGCGAAACACGTTCGGGCAGGGCGACTCCGCGTGGAGTTTCGCCCGTAAGACCGATGCGGGTAGCCGCGCGGGTTGAAATCCCCAGCCGTAAAGCCGGCGAAACACGGTTCATTGGGGCGCCTAAGCGTGGAGGCGCCCCGCAGAGACC
>NC_135923.1:14287876-14290376 GCF_964058835.1 Carex rostrata
GCGGAAGCAGCCAAGCGTTGGGCAAAACCAAGCGGATACGGCCAAGAGTCGGTGGAAAATGGCCCGAAAACAGTCCAGCGGCAAGCGGAAACGGCTAACGTTGGGACAAAGTGACCCGAAAACAGTTCAGCTGGGGAAAATTAAGCGGATGCAGCCAAGCGTTGGGGAAAACTAAGCGGATCCGGCCCAGAGTCGGTGGAAATTGGCCCGAAAACAGTCCAGCGGCAAGCGGAAGCGGCTAACGTTGGGCAAAAGTGACCCGAAAACAGTTCAGCGGGGGAAAACTAAGCGGATGCGGCCACGCGTTGGGGAAAACTAAGCGGATACGGCCAAGTGTTGTGGAAAAATGGCCCGAAAACAGCCCAGCGGCAAGCGGAAGCGGCTAACGTTGGGGAAAAGTGACCCGAAAACAGTTAAGCGGGGGAAAACTAAGCGGAAGGGGCCACGCGTTGGGGAAAACTAAGCGGATGCGGCCAAGTGTCGGTGGAAATTGGCCCGAAAACAGCCCAGCGGCAAGCGGAAGCGGCTAACGTTGGGCAAAAGTGACCCGAAAACAGTTCAGCGGGGGAAAACTAAGCGGATGCGGCCACGCGTTGGGGAAAACTAAGCGGATACGGCCAAGAGTCGGTGGAAATTGGCCGAAAACAGTCCAGCGGCAAGCGGAAGCGGCTAACGTTGGGCAAAACTGAACCGAAAACAGTTCAGCGGGGGAAAACTAAGCGGATGCGGCCACGCGTTGGGGAAAACTAAGCGGATACGGCCAAGAGTCGGTGGAAATTGGCCCGAAAACAGTCCAGCGGCAAGCGGAAGCGGCTAACGTTGGGCAAAAGTGACCCGAAAACAGTTCAGCGGGGGAAAACTAAGCGGATGCGGCCACGCGTTGGGGAAAACTAAGCGGATACGGACAAGAGTCGGTGGAAATTAGCCCGAAAACAGTCCAGCGGCAAGCGGAAGCGGCTAACGTTGGGCAAAACTGAACCGAAAACAGTTCAGCGGGGGAAAACTAAGCGGATGCGGCCACGCGTTGGGGAAAACTAAGCGGATACGGCCAAGTGTTGGGGAAAAATGGCCCGAAAACAGCCCAGCGGCAAGCGGAAGCGGCTAACGTTGGGCAAAAGTGACCCGAAAACAGTTCAGCGGGGGAAAACTAAGCGGATGCGGCCACGCGTTGGGGAAAACTAAGCGGATACGGCCAAGGGTCGGTGAAAAAGGGCCCGAAAACAGTCCAGCGGCAAGCGGAAGCCGCTAACGTTGGGCAAAAGTGACCCGAAAACAGTCCAGCGGGGGAAAACTAAGCGGATGCGGCCAAGCGTTGGGGAAAACTAAGCGGATACGGCCAAGCGTCGGTGAAAAAGGCCCGAAAACAGTCCAGCGGCAAGCCGAAGCGACTAACGTTGGGCAAAAATGGCCAAAAGCGGTGGAGCAGGGCGGTCTGAATCTATGCATCCACATAAAATGGGGGGTAAACCTGGGGGATTTCCAGGGGGTGGTAACCCTGGGCGTGGCTGGAGACCCAAAATGCATATTCCCCTATAGGGGGGAAGGATTTTTGGAAGAGGCAGCCCCTCATGTACATGCCAAGCGGGATGTACATGGCCCCTGTGGGTGCCTCCGTCGGTGTAAAATGGCCCGAAAAACAAGATTATGTTACCCGAAAACACGATTATGTTACCGAAAAAACACGGTTGAGCGGGGGCAGTAAGCACGGTTGAGCGGGGGCAAAAAACACGGTTGAGCGGGGGCAAAAAACACGGTGCAGCGGGGACAAAAGACACGATTCTGTTACCGAAAAACACGGCCCGTCGGGGGCAAGGAACACGAATATGTTACCGAAAAACACGGACCACGCGGGTTGAAATCCCCAGCCGTAGAGCCGGCGAAACACGGTGGGGCAGGGCGTCTAAGCGTGGAGGCGCCCGTAAGACCGATGCGGGTTGAAATCCCCAGCCGTAAAGCCGGCGAAAAGCGGTCGGGCAGGGTGACTCCGCGTGGAGTTTCGCCCGTAAGGCCGATGCGGGTAGCCGCGCGGGTTGAAATCCCCAGCCGTAAAGCCGGCGAAACACGGTTCATTGGGGCGCCTAAGCGTGGAGGCGCCCCGCAGAGACCGAGCGGGTTGAAATCCCCAGCCGTAAAGCCGGCGAAACACGGTTCATTGGGGCGCCTAAGCGTGGAGGCGCCCCGCAGAGACCGAGCGGGTTGAAATCCCCAGCCGTAAAGCCGGCGAAACACGGTTCATTGGGGCGCCTAAGCGTGGAGGCGCCCCGCAGAGACCGAGCGGGTTGAAATCCCCAGCCGTAAAGCCGGCGAAACACGTTCGGGCAGGGCGACTCCGCGTGGAGTGTCGCCCGTAAGACCGATGCGGGTAGCCGCGCGGGTTGAAATCCCCAGCCGTAAAGCCGGCGAAACACGGTTCATTGGGGCGCCTAAGCGTGGAGGCGCCCCGCAGAGACCGAGCGGGTTGAAATCCCCAGCCGTAAAGCCGGCGAAACACGTTCGGGCA
>NC_135923.1:14300376-14310376 GCF_964058835.1 Carex rostrata
GCGGCTAACGTTGGGGAAAAGTGACCCGAAAACAGTTAAGCGGGGGAAAACTAAGCGGAAGGGGCCACGCGTTGGGGAAAACTAAGCGGATGCGGCCAAGTGTCGGTGGAAATTGGCCCGAAAACAGTCCAGCGGCAAGCGGAAGCGGCTAACGTTGGGCAAAAGTGACCCGAAAACAGTTCAGCGGGGGAAAACTAAGCGGATGCGGCCACGCGTTGGGGAAAACTAAGCGGATGCGGCCAAGTGTCGGTGGAAATTGGCCCGAAAACAGCCCAGCGGCAAGCGGAAGCGGCTAACGTTGGGCAAAAGTGACCCGAAAACAGTTCAGCGGGGGAAAACTAAGCGGATGCGGCCACGCGTTGGGGAAAACTAAGCGGATACGGCCAAGAGTCGGTGGAAATTGGCCCGAAAACAGTCCAGCGGCAAGCGGAAGCGGCTAACGTTGGGCAAAACTGACCCGAAAACAGTTCAGCGGGGCAAATTTTTGAAATTTTTTTTGAAATTTTTTTCAATTTTTGAAATTTTTGAAGTTTTTTTGGGTTTTTGGACTTTTTTTGAATTTTTGAATTTTTTGAATTTTTTTGAATTTTTTTGAATTTTTTGAATTTTTTTTGAATTTTTGAATTTTTTTTTTTTTTTTTAATTTATTTGATTTTATAAATTTTTTGTGATTTTTTTAGATTTTTTTGAATATTTTACATGGGTGATTTTGACTTGGGGGATTTTCAGGGGGTGGTAACCCTGGGCGTGGCTAGAGCCTCAAAATGCATATTCCCCTATAGGGGGGCAAGGTTTTCAAAAATGGGTGCCCCCTCATGTACACGCGCGTGGGTGTACATGGTTCCGTCGGTGCCAGCGTGGGTGGAAAATGGCCCGAAAACAGCCCAGCGGCAAGCGGAAGCGGCTAACGTTGGGCAAAACTGACCCGAAAGCAGTATAGCTTGGAAAATTAAGCGGATGCAGCCAATTGTTGAAGAAAACTAAGCGGATACGGCCAAGTGTCGGTGAAAAATGGCCCGAAAACAGTCCAGCGGCAAGCGGAAACGGCTAACGTTGGGCAAAAGTGACCCGAAAACAGTTCAGCTGGTGGAAATTAAGCGGAAGCAGCCAAGCGTTGGGGAAAACCAAGCGGATACGACCAAGAGTCGGTGGAAAATGGCCCGAAAACAGTCCAGCGGCAAGCGGAAACGGCTAACGTTGGGACAAAGTGACCCGAAAACAGTTCAGCTGGGGAAAATTAAGCGGATGCAGCCAAGCGTTGGGGAAAACTAAGCGGATCCGGCCCAGAGTCGGTGGAAATTGGCCCGAAAACAGTCCAGGGGCAAGCGGAAGCGGCTAACGTTGGGCAAAAGTGACCCGAAAACAGTTCAGCGGGGGAAAACTAAGCGGATGCGGCCACGCGTTGGGGAAAACTAAGCGGATACGGCCAAGTGTTGGGGAAAAATGGCCCGAAAACAGCCCAGCGGCAAGCGGAAGCGGCTAACGTTGGGGAAAAGTGACCCGAAAACAGTTAAGCGGGGGAAAACTAAGCGGAAGGGGCCACGCGTTGGGGAAAACTAAGCGGATGCGGCCAAGTGTCGGTGGAAATTGGCCCGAAAACAGCCCAGCGGCAAGCGGAAGCGGCTAACGTTGGGCAAAAGTGACCCGAAAACAGTTCAGCGGGGGAAAACTAAGCGGATGCGGTCACGCGTTGGGGAAAACTAAGCGGATACGGCCAAGAGTCGGTGGAAATTGGCCCGAAAACAGTCCAGCGGCAAGCGGAAGCGGCTAACGTTGGGCAAAACTGACCCGAAAACAGTTCAGCTGGGGAAAACTAAGCGGATGCGGCCACGCGTTGGGTAAAACTAAGCGGATACGGCCAAGTGTTGGGGAAAAATGGCCCGAAAACAGCCCAGCGGCAAGTGGAAGCGGCTAACGTTGGGGAAAAGTGACCCGAAAACAGTTAAGCGGGGGAAAACTAAGCGGAAGGGGCCACGCGTTGGGGAAAACTAAGCGGATACGGCCAAGAGTCGGTGGAAATTGGCCCGAAAACAGTCCAGCGGCAAGCGGAAGCGGCTAACGTTGGGCAAAACTGACCCGAAAACAGTTCAGCTGGGGAAAACTAAGCGGATGCGGCCACGCGTTGGGGAAAACTAAGCGGATACGGCCAAGAGTCGGTGGAAAATGGCCCGAAAACAGTCCAGCGGCAAGCGGAAACGGCTAACATTGGGACAAAGTGACCCGAAAACAGTTCAGCTGGGGAAAATTAAGCGGATGCAGCCAAGCGTTGGGGAAAACTAAGCGGATCCGGCCCAGAGTCGGTGGAAATTGGCCCGAAAACAGTCCAGCGGCAAGCGGAAGCGGCTAACGTTGGGCAAAAGTGACCCGAAAACAGTTCAGCGGGGGAAAACTAAGCGGATGCGGCCACGCGTTGGGGAAAACTAAGCGGATACGGCCAAGTGTTGGGGAAAAATGGCCCGAAAACAGCCCAGCGGCAAGCGGAAGCGGCTAACGTTGGGCAAAAGTGACCCGAAAACAGTTCAGCGGGGGAAAACTAAGCGGATGCGGCCACGCGTTGGGGAAAACTAAGCGGATACGGCCAAGAGTCGGTGGAAATTGGCCCGAAAACAGTCCAGCGGCAAGCGGAAGCGGCTAACGTTGGGCAAAACTGACCCGAAAACAGTTCAGCGGGGGAAAACTAAGCGGATGCGGCCACGCGTTGGGGAAAACTAAGCGGATACGGCCAAGTGTTGGGGAAAAATGGCCCGAAAACAGCCCAGCGGCAAGCGAAAGCGGCTAACGTTGGGCAAAAGTGACCCGAAAACAGTTCAGCGGGGGAAAACTAAGCGGATGCGGCCACGCGTTGGGGAAAACTAAGCGGATACGGCCAAGGGTCGGTGAAAAAGGGCCCGAAAACAGTCCAGCGGCAAGCGGAAGCCGCTAACGTTGGGCAAAAGTGACCCGAAAACAGTCCAGCGGGGGAAAACTAAGCGGATGCGGCCAAGCGTTGGGGAAAACTAAGCGGATACGGCCAAGCGTCGGTGAAAAAGGCCCGAAAACAGTCCAGCGGCAAGCCGAAGCGGCTAACGTTGGGCAAAAATGGCCAAAAGCGGTGGAGCAGGGCGGTCTGAATCTATGCATCCACATTTTCCGGCTTGTAAAAATTCCCACTTTTTTCGGATTGGATGGTTCACACCCGGTGTGGAACATTTCTCAAACTTCCGGATTGTACGCGATCCAAATTATGGATGTAGGCAAAAATTCAAATTTATTAAAAATATAAAATATGAAGTTTGGAGTTTGGAAAAAAAAAAATTGGGTTGTACAATTTCGGATCTTATGCAAGTGGGTTGGACAATTTTTGGTCCAAATGAATTACAACCGTCCAAAGAGCCATTGAAACTCCAGTTTTTCCGGCTTGTAAAAATTCCCACTTTTTTCGGATTGGATGGTTCACACCCGGTGTGGACCATTTCTCAAACTTCCGGATTGTACGCGATCCAAATTATGGATATTGGAATACTTTTTTGATATTTTGAAAAAGTTCAAATTTATTAAAAATATAAAATATGAAATTTGCAGTTTGGAAAAAAATTGGAAGTTTGAAACCTGAAGTTCAACAAAAAAAACGGCGCAAAAATCAGCCAAGCGGGGGCAACTAAGCGGATGCGGCCAGCCGTCAGTGAAAAATGGCCCCAAAACTAAGCGCATGCGGCCAAGCGTCGGTGCAAAATGGCCCGAAAACAGTCCCGTCGGTGCCCCCGTCGGGCTAAAATGACCCGAAAACAGTTCAGCTGGGGAAAATTAAGCGGATCCGGCCAAGAGTCGGTGGAAATTGGCCCGAAAACAGCCCAGCGGCAAGCGGAAGCGGCTAACGTTGGGGAAAAGTGACCCGAAAACAGTTAAGCGGGGGAAAACTAAGCGGATGCGGCCACGCGTTGGGGAAAACAAAGCGGATCCGGCCCAGAGTCGGTGGAAATTGGCCCGAAAACAGTCCAGCGGCAAGCGGAAGCGGCTAATGTTGGGCAAAAGTGACCCGAAAACAGTTCAGCGGGGGAAAACTAAGCGGATGCGGCCACGCGTTGGGGAAAACTAAGCGGATACAGCCAAGTGTTGGGGAAAAATGGCCCGAAAACAGCCCAGCGGCAAGCGGAAGCGGCTAACGTTGGGGAAAAGTGACCCGAAAACAGTTAAGCGGGGGAAAACTAAGCGGATGCGGCCACGCGTTGGGGAAAACTAAGCGGATACGGCCAAGAGTCGGTTGAAATAGGCCCAAAAACAGTCCAGCGGCAAGCGGAAGCGGCTAACGTTGGGCAAAAGTGACCCGAAAATAGTTCAGCGGGGGAAAACTAAGCGGATGCGGCCACGCGTTGGGGAAAACTAAGCGGATACGGCCAAGAGTCGGTGGAAATTGGCCCGTAAACAGTCCAGCGGCAAGCGGAAGCGGCTAACGTTGGGCAAAACTGACCCGAAAACAGTTCAGCGGGGCAAATTTTTGAAATTTTTTTTGAAATTTTTTTGAATTTTTGAAATTTTTGAAGTTTTTTTGGGTTTTTGGACTTTTTTTGAATTTTTGAATTTTTTGAATTTTTTTGAATTTTTTTGAATTTTTTTTTTTTTTTTTGAATTTTTGAATTTTTTTTTTTTTTTGAATTTATTTGATTTTATAAATTTTTTGTGATTTTTTGAGATTTTTTTGAAAATTTTACATGGGTGATTTTGACTTGGGGGATTTTCAGGGGGTGGTAACCCTGGGCGTGGCTAGAGCCTCAAAATGCATATTCCCCTATAGGGGGGCAAGGTTTTCAAAAATGGGTGCCCCCTCATGTACACGCGCGTGGGTGTACATGGCCCCGTCGGTGCCAGCGTGGGTGGAAAATGGCCCGAAAACAGCCCAGCGGCAAGCGGAAGCGGCTAACGTTGGGCAAAACTGACCCGAAAGCAGTATAGCTTGGAAAATTAAGCGGATGCAGCCAATTGTTGGCGAAAACTAAGCGGATTCGGCCAAGTGACGGTGAAAAATGGCCCGAAAACAGCCCAGCGGCAAGCGGAAACGGCTAACGTTGGGCAAAAGTGACCCGAAAACAGTTCAGCTGGGGGAAATTAAGCGGAAGCAGCCAAGCGTTGGGCAAAACCAAGCGGATACGGCCAAGAGTCGGTGGAAAATGGCCCGAAAACAGTCCAGCGGCAACCGGAAACGGCTAACGTTGGGACAAAGTGACCCGAAAACAGTTCAGCTAGGGAAAATTAAGCGGATGCAGCCAAGCGTTGGGGAAAACTAAGCGGATCCGGCCCAGAGTCGGTGGAAATTGGCCCGAAAATAGTCCAGCGGCAGCGGAAGCGGCTAACGTTGGGCAAAAGTGACCCGAAAACAGTTCAGCGGGGGAAAACTAAGCGGATGCGGCCACGCGTTGGGGAAAACTAAGCGGATACGGCCAAGTGTTGGGGAAAAATGGCCCGAAAATAGCCCAGCGGCAAGCGGAATCGGCTAACGTTGGGGAAAAGTGACCCGAAAACAGTTAAGCGGGGGGAAAACTAAGCGGATGCGGCCAAGTGTCGGTGGAAATTGGCCCGAAAACAGCCCAGCGGCAAGCGGAAGCGGCTAACGTTGGGCAAAAGTGACCCGAAAACAGTTCAGCGGGGGAAAACTAAGCGGATGCGGCCACGCGTTGGGGAAAACTAAGCGGATACGGCCAAGAGTCGGTGGAAATTGGCCCGAAAACAGTCCAGCGGCAAGCGGAAGCGGCTAACGTTGGGCAAAACTGACCCGAAAACAGTTCAGCGGGCAAATTTTTGAAAATTTTTTTGAAATTTTTTTGAATTTTTGAAAATTTTGAAAATTTTTTGGGGTTTTGGACTTTTTTTGAATTTTTGAATTTTTTGAATTTTTTTGAATTTTTTTGAATTTTTTGAATTTTTTTTGAATTTTTGAAATTTTTTTTTTTTTTTTGAATTTATTTGATTTTATAAATTTTTTGTGATTTTTTGAGATTTTTTTGAATATTTTACATGGGTGATTTTGACTTGGGGGATTTTCAGGGGGTGGTAACCCTGGGCGTGGCTAGAGCCTCAAAATGCATATTCCCCTATAGGGGGGTAAGGTTTTCAAAAATGGGTGCCCCCTCATGTACACGCGCGTGGGTGTACATGGCCCCGTCGGTGCCAGCGTGGGTGGAAAATGGCCCGAAAACAGCCCAGCGGCAAGCGGAAGCGGCTAACGTTGGGCAAAACTGACCCGAAAGAAGTATAGCTTGGAAAATTAAGCGGATGCAGCCAATTGTTGGCGAAAACTAAGCGGATACGGCCAAGTGTCGGTGAAAAATGGCCCGAAAACAGTCCAGCGGCAAGCGGAAACGGCTAACGTTGGGCAAAAGTGACCCGAAAACAGTTCAGATGGGGGAAATTAAGCGGAAGCAGCCAAGCGTTGGGGAAAACCAAGCGGATACGGCCAAGAGTCGGTGGAAAATGGCCCGAAAACAGTCCAGCGGCAAGCGGAAACGGCTAACGTTGGGACAAAGTGACCCGAAAACAGTTCAGCTGGGGAAAATTAAGCGGATGCAGCCAAGCGTTGGGGAAAACTAAGCGGAAGCGGCTAACGTTGGGCAAAAGTGACCCGAAAACAGTTCAGCGGGGGAAAACTAAGCGGATGCGGCCACGCGTTGGGGAAAACTAAGCGGATACGGCCAAGAGTCGGTGGAAATTGGCCCGAAAACAGTCCAGCGGCAAGCGGAAGCGGCTAACGTTGGGCAAAACTGACCCGAAAACAGTTCAGCGGGGCAAATTTTTGAAAATTTTTTTGAAATTTTTTTGAATTTTTGAAATTTTTGAAAATTTTTTGGGGTTTTGGACTTTTTTTGAATTTTTGAATTTTTTGAATTTTTTTGAATTTTTTTGAATTTTTTGAATTTTTTTTGAATTTTTGAAATTTTTTTTTTTTTTTTGAATTTATTTGATTTTATAAATTTTTTGTGATTTTTTGAGATTTTTTTGAATATTTTACATGGGTGATTTTGACTTGGGGGATTTTCAGGGGGTGGTAACCCTGGGCGTGGCTAGAGCCTCAAAATGCATATTCCCCTATAGGGGGGTAAGGTTTTCAAAAATGGGTGCCCCCTCATGTACACGCGCGTGGGTGTACATGGCCCCGTCGGTGCCAGCGTGGGTGGAAAATGGCCCGAAAACAGCCCAGCGGCAAGCGGAAGCGGCTAACGTTGGGCAAAACTGACCCGAAAGCAGTATAGCTTGGAAAATTAAGCGGATGCAGCCAATTGTTGGCGAAAACTAAGCGGATACGGCCAAGTGTCGGTGAAAAATGGCCCGAAAACAGTCCAGCGGCAAGCGGAAACGGCTAACGTTGGGCAAAAGTGACCCGAAAACAGTTCAGCTGGGGGAAATTAAGCGGAAGCAGCCAAGCGTTGGGGAAAACCAAGCGGATTCGGCCAAGAGTCGGTGGAAAATGGCCCGAAAACAGTCCAGCGGCAAGCGGAAATGGCTAACGTTGGGACAAAGTGACCCGAAAACAGTTCAGCTGGGGAAAATTAAGCGGATGCAGCCAAGCGTTGGGGAAAACTAAGCGGAAGCGGCTAACGTTGGGCAAAAGTGACCCGAAAACAGTTCAGCGGGGGAAAACTAAGCGGATGCGGCCACGCGTTGGGGAAAACTAAGCGGATACGGCCAAGTGTTGGGGAAAAATGGCCCGAAAACAGCCCAGCGGCAAAGCGGAAGCGGCCAACGTTGGGGAAAAGTGACCCGAAAACAGTTAAGCGGGGGAAAACTAAGCGGAAGGGGCCACGCGTTGGGGAAAACTAAGCGGATGCGGCCAAGTGTCGGTGGAAATTGGCCCGAAAACAGCCCAGCGGCAAGCGGAAGCGGCTAACGTTGGGCAAAAGTGACCCGAAAACAGTTCAGCGGGGGGAAACTAAGCGGATGCGGCCACGCGTTGGGGAAAACTAAGCGGATACGGCCAAGAGTCGGTGGAAATTGGCCCGAAAACAGTCCAGCGGCAAACGGAAGCGGCTAACGTTGGGCAAAACTGACCCGAAAACAGTTCAGCGGGGGAAAACTAAGCGGATGCGGCCACGCGTTGGGGAAAACTAAGCGGATACGGCCAAGAGTCGGTGGAAATTGGCCCGAAAACAGTCCAGCGGCAAGCGGAAGCGGCTAACGTTGGGCAAAAGTGACCCGAAAATAGTTCAGCGGGGGAAAACTAAGCGGATGCGGCCACGCGTTGGGGAAAACTAAGCGGATACGGCCAAGAGTCGGTGGAAATTGGCCCGAAAACAGTCCAGCGGCAAGCGGAAGCGGCTAACGTTGGGCAAAACTGACCCGAAAACAGTTCAGCGGGGGAAAACTAAGCGGATGCGGCCACGCGTTGGGGAAAACTAAGCGGATACGGCCAAGTGTCGGTGGAAATTGGCCCGAAAACAGCCCAGCGGCAAGCGGAAGCGGCTAACGTTGGGCAAAAGTGACCCGAAAACAGTTCAGCGGGGGAAAACTAAGCGGATGCGGCCACGCGTTGGGGAAAACTAAGCGGATACGGCCAAGAGTCGGTGGAAATTGGCCCGAAAACAGTCCAGCGGCAAGCGGAAGCGGCTAACGTTGGGCAAAACTGACCCGAAAACAGTTCAGCGGGGGAAAACTAAGCGGATGCGGCCACGCGTTGGGGAAAACTAAGCGGATACGGCCAAGAGTCGGTGGAAATTGGCCCGAAAACAGTCCAGCGGCAAGCGGAAGCGGCTAACGTTGGGCAAAAGTGACCCGAAAACAGTTCAGCGGGGGAAAACTAAGCGGATGCGGCCACGCGTTGGGGAAAACTAAGCAGATACGGCCAAGAGTCGGTGGAAATTGGCCCGAAAACAGTCCAGCGGCAAGCGGAAGCGGCTAACGTTGGGCAAAACTGACCCGAAAACAGTTCAGCGGGGGAAAACTAAGCGGATGCGGCCACGCGTTGGGGAAAACTAAGCGGATACGGCCAAGTGTTGGGGAAAAATGGCCCGAAAACAGCCCAGCGGCAAGCGGAAGCGGCTAACGTTGGGCAAAAGTGACCCGAAAACAGTTCAGCGGGGGAAAACTAAGCGGATGCGGCCACGCGTTGGGGAAAACTAAGCGGATACGGCCAAGGGTCGGTGAAAAAGGGCCCGAAAACAGTCCAGCGGCAAGCGGAAGCCGCTAACGTTGGGCAAAAGTGACCTGAAAACAGTCCAGCGGGGCAAAACTAAGCGAATGCGGCCAAGCGTTGGGGAAAACTAAGCGGATACGGCCAAGCGTCGGTGAAAAAGGCCCGAAAACAGTCCAGCGGCAAGCCGAAGCGGCTATCGTTGGGCAAAAATGGCCAAAAGCGGTGGAGCAGGGCGGTCTGAATCTATGCATCCACATAAAATGGGGGGTAAACCTGGGGGATTTCCAGGGGGTGGTAACCCTGGGCGTGGCTGGAGACCCAAAATGCATATTCCCCTATAGGGGGGAAGGATTTTTGGAAGAGGCAGCCCCTCATGTACATGCCAAGCGGGGTGTACATGGCCCCTGTGGGTGCCTCCGTCGGTGTAAAATGGCCCGAAAAACAAGATTATGTTACCCGAAAACACGATTATGTTACCGAAAAAACACGGTTGAGCGGGGGCAGTAAGCACGGTTGAGCGGGGGCAAAAAACACGGTTGAGCGGGGGCAAAAAACACGGTGCAGCGGGGACAAAAGACACGATTTTGTTACCGAAAAACACGGCCCGTCGGGGGCAAGGAACACGAATATGTTACCGAAAAACACGGACCACGCGGGTTGAAATCCCCAGCCGTAGAGCCGGCGAAACACGGTGGGGCAGGGCGTCTAAGCGTGGAGGCGCCCGTAAGACCGATGCGGGTTGAAATCCCCAGCCGTAAAGCCGGCGAAAAGCGGTCGGGCAGGGTGACTCCGCGTGGAGTTTCGCCCGTAAGGCCGATGCGGGTAGCCGCGCGGGTTGAAATCCCCAGCCGTAAAGCCGGTGAAACACGGTTCATTGGGGCGCCTAAGCGTGGAGGCGCCCCG
>NC_135923.1:14320376-14325376 GCF_964058835.1 Carex rostrata
AAAAGTGACCCGAAAACAGTTAAGCGGGGGAAAACTAAGCGGATGCGGCCACGCGTTGGGGAAAACTAAGCGGATACGGCCAAGAGTCGGTGGAAATAGGCCCGAAAACAGTCCAGCGGCAAGCGGAAGCGGCTAACGTTGGGCAAAAGTGACCCGAAAACAGTTCAGCGGGGCAAATTTTTGAAATTTTTTTTGAAATTTTGAAATTTTTTTGAATTTTTGAAATTTTTGAAGTTTTTTTGGGTTTTTGGACTTTTTTTGAATTTTTGAATTTTTTGAATTTTTTTGAATTTTTTGAATTTTTTTTGAATTTTTGAATTTTTTTTTTTTTTTTGAATTTATTTGATTTTATAAATTTTTTGTGATTTTTTGAGATTTTTTTGAATATTTTACATGGGTGATTTTGACTTGGGGGATTTTCAGGGGGTGGTAACCCTGGGCGTGGCTAGAGCCTCAAAATGCATATTCCCCTATAGGGGGGCAAGGTTTTCAAAAATGGGTGCCCTCTCATGTACACGCGCGTGGGTGTACATGGCTCCGTCGGTGCCAGCGTGGGTGGAAAATGGCCCGAAAACAGCCCAGCGGCAAGCGGAAGCGGCTAACGTTGGGCAAAACTGACCCGAAAGCAGTATAGCTTGGAAAATTAAGCGGATGCAGCCAATTGTTGGCGAAAACTAAGCGGATTCGGCCAAGTGACGGTGAAAAATGGCCCGAAAACAGTCCAGCGGCAAGCGGAAACGGCTAACGTTGGGCAAAAGTGACCCGAAAACAGTTCAGCTGGGGGAAATTAAGCGGAAGCAGCCAAGCGTTGGGCAAAACCAAGCGGATACGGCCAAGAGTCGGTGGAAAATGGCCCGAAAACAGTCCAGCGGCAACCGGAAACGGCTAACGTTGGGACAAAGTGACCCGAAAACAGTTCAGCTGGGGAAAATTAAGCGGATGCAGCCAAGCGTTGGGGAAAACTAAGCGGATCCGGCCCAGAGTCGGTGGAAATTGGCCCGAAAACAGTCCAGCGGCAAGCGGAAGCGGCTAACGTTGGGCAAAAGTGACCCGAAAACAGTTCAGCGGGGGAAAACTAAGCGGATGCGGCCACGCGTTGGGGAAAACTAAGCGGATACGGCCAAGTGTTGGGGAAAAATGGCCCGAAAACAGCCCAGCGGCAAGCGGAAGCGGCTAACGTTGGGGAAAAGTGACCCGAAAACAGTTAAGAAGGGGGAAAACTAAGCGGATGCGGCCAAGTGTCGGTGGAAATTGGCCCGAAAACAGCCCAGCGGCAAGCGGAAGCGGCTAACGTTGGGCAAAAGTGACCCGAAAACAGTTCAGCGGGGGAAAACTAAGCGGATGCGGCCACGCGTTGGGGAAAACTAAGCGGATACGGCCAAGAGTCGGTGGAAATTGGCCCGAAAACAGTCCAGCGGCAAGCGGAAGCGGCTAACGTTGGGCAAAACTGACCCGAAAACAGTTCAGCGGGGCAAATTTTTGAAATTTTTTTTGAAATTTTTTTGAATTTTTGAAATTTTTGAAGTTTTTTTGGGTTTTTGGACTTTTTTTGAATTTTTGAAATTTTTGAATTTTTTTGAATTTTTTTGAATTTTTTGAATTTTTGAAATTTTTTTTTTTTTTTGAATTTTTTTGATTTTATAAATTTTTTGTGATTTTTTGAGATTTTTTTGAATATTTTACATGGGTGATTTTGACTTGGGGGATTTTCTGGGGGTGGTAACCCTGGGCGTGGCTAGAGCCTCCAAATGCATATTCCCCTATAGGGGGGCAAGGTTTTCAAAAATGGGTGCCCCCTCATGTACACGCGCGTGGGTGTACATGGCCCCGTCGGTGCCAGCGTGGGTGGAAAATGGCCCGAAAACAGCCCAGCGGTCAGCGGAAGCGGCTAACGTTGGGCAAAACTGACCCGAAAGCAGTATAGCTTGGAAAATTAAGCGGATGCAGCCAATTGTTGGCGAAAACTAAGCGGATACGGCCAAGTGTCGGTGAAAAATGGCCCGAAAACAGTCCAGCGGCAAGCGGAAACGGCTAACGTTGGGCAAAAGTGACCCGAAAACAGTTCAGCTGGGGGAAATTAAGCGGAAGCAGCCAAGCGTTGGGGAAAACCAAGCGGATACGGCCAAGAGTCGGTGGAAAATGGCCCGAAAACAGTCCAGCGGCAAGCGGAAACGGCTAACGTTGGGACAAAGTGACCCGAAAACAGTTCAGCTGGGGAAAATTAAGCGGATGCAGCCAAGCGTTGGGGAAAACTAAGCGGATCCGGCCCAGAGTCGGTGGAAATTGGCCCGAAAACAGTCCAGCGGCAAGCGGAAGCTGCTAACGTTGGGCAAAAGTGACACGAAAACAGTTCAGCGGGGGAAAACTAAGCGAATGCGGCCACGCGTTGGGGAAAACTAAGCGGATACGGCCAAGTGTTGGGGAAAAATGGCCCGAAAACAGCCCAGCGGCATGCGGAAGCGGCTAACGTTGGGGAAAAGTGACCCGAAAACAGTTAAGCGGGGGAAAACTAAGCGGAAGGGGCCACGCGTTGGGGAAAACTAAGCGGATGCGGCCAAGTGTCGGTGGAAATTGGCCCGAAAACAGCCCAGCGGCAAGCGGAAGCGGCTAACGTTGGGCAAAAGTGACCCGAAAACAGTTCAGCGGGGGAAAACTAAGCGGATGCGGCCACGCGTTGGGGAAAACTAAGCGGATACGGCCAAGAGTCGGTGGAAATTGGCCCGAAAACAGTCCAGCGGCAAGCGGAAGCGGCTAACGTTGGGCAAAACTGACCCGAAAACAGTTCAGCGGGGGAAAACTAAGCGGATGCGGCCACGCGTTGGGGAAAACTAAGCGGATACGGCCAAGAGTCGGTGGAAATTGGCCCGAAAACAGTCCAGCGGCAAGCGGAAGCGGCTAACGTTGGGCAAAAGTGACCCGAAAACAGTTCAGCGGGGGAAAACTAAGCGGATGCGGCCACGCGTTGGGGAAAACTAAGCGGATACGGCCAAGAGTCGGTGGAAATTGGCCCGAAAACAGTCCAGCGGCAAGCGGAAGCGGCTAACGTTGGGCAAAACTGACCCGAAAACAGTTCAGCGGGGGAAAACTAAGCGGATGCGGCCACGCGTTGGGGAAAACTAAGCGGATACGGCCAAGTGTTGGGGAAAAATGGCCCGAAAACAGCCCAGCGGCAAGCGGAAGCGGCTAACGTTGGGCAAAAGTGACCCGAAAACAGTTCAGCGGGGGAAAACTAAGCGGATGCGGCCACGCGTTGGGGAAAACTAAGCGGATACGGCCAAGGGTCGGTGAAAAAGGGCCCGAAAACAGTCCAGCGGCAAGCGGAAGCCGCTAACGTTGGGCAAAAGTGACCCGAAAACAGTCCAGCGGGGGAAAACTAAGCGGATGCGGCCAAGCGTTGGGGAAAACTAAGCGGATACGGCCAAGCGTCGGTGAAAAAGGCCCGAAAACAGTCCAGCGGCAAGCCGAAGCGGCTAACGTTGGGCAAAAATGGCCAAAAGCGGTGGAGCAGGGCGGTCTGAATCTATGCATCCACATAAAATGGGGGGTAAACCTGGGGGATTTCCAGGGGGTGGTAACCCTGGGCGTGGCTGGAGACCCAAAATGCATATTCCCCTATAGGGGGGAAGGATTTTTGGAAGAGGCAGCCCCTCATGTACATGCCAAGCGGGGTGTACATGGCCCCTGTGGGTGCCTCCGTCGGTGTAAAATGGCCCGAAAAACAAGATTATGTTACCCGAAAACACGATTATGTTACCGAAATAACACGGTTGAGCGGGGGCAGTAAGCACGGTTGAGCGGGGGCAAAAAACACGGTTGAGCGGGGGCAAAAAACACGGTGCAGCGGGGACAAAAGACACGATTTTGTTACCGAAAAACACGGCCCGTCGGGGGCAAGGAACACGAATATGTTACCGAAAAACACAGACCACGCGGGTTGAAATCCCCAGCCGTAGAGCCGGCGAAACACGGTGGGGCAGGGCGTCTAAGCGTGGAGGCGCCCGTAAGACCGATGCGGGTTGAAATCCCCAGCCGTAAAGCCGGCGAAAAGCGGTCGGGCAGGGTGACTCCGCGTGGAGTTTCGCCCGTAAGGCCGATGCGGGTAGCCGCGCGGGTTGAAATCCACAGCCGTAAAGCCGGTGAAACACGATTCATTGGGGCGCCTAAGCGTGGAGGCGCCCCGCAGAGACCGAGCGGGTTGAAATCCCCAGCCGTAAAGCCGGCGAAACACGGTTCATTGGGGCGCCTAAGCGTGGAGGCGCCCCGCAGAGACCGAGCGGGTTGAAATCCCCAGCCGTAAAGCCGGCGAAACACGGTTCATTGGGGCGCCTAAGCGTGGAGGCGCCCCGCAGAGACCGAGCGGTTTGAAATCCCCAGCCGTAAAGCCGGCGAAACACGTTCGGGCAGGGCGACTCCGCGTGGAGTTTCGCCCGTAAGACCGATGCGGGTAGCCGCGCGGGTTGAAATCCCCAGCCGTAAAGCCGGCGAAACACGGTTCGTTGGTGCGCCTAAGCGTGGAGGTGCCCCGCAGAGACCGAGCGGGTTGAAATCCCCAGCCGTAAAGCCGGCGAAAAACGTTCGGGCAGGGCGTCTAAGCGTGGAGGCGCCCGTAAGACCGATGCGGGTAGCCGCGCGGGTTGAAATCCCCAGCCGTAAAGCCGGCGAAACACGGTTGAGCGGGGCGCCTAAGCGTGGAGGCGCCCCGCAGTGACCGAGCGGGTTGAAATCCCCAGCCGTAAAGCCGGCGAAACACGGTTGAGCGGGGTGCCTAAGCGTGGAGGCGCCCCGCAGAGACCGATGCGGGTTGAAATCCCCAGCCGTAAAGCCGGCGAAACACGATCGGGCAGGGCGTCTAAGCGTGGAGGCGCCCGTAAGACCGATGCGGGTAGCCGCAAGGGTTGAAATCCCCAGCTGTAAAGCCGGCGAAACACGGTTGAGCGGGGCGCCTAAGCGTGGAGGCGCCCCGCAGAGACTGAGCGGGTTGAAATCCCCAGCCGTAAAGC
>NC_135923.1:14332876-14337876 GCF_964058835.1 Carex rostrata
TTGTACAATTTCGGATCTTATGCAAGTGGGTTGGACAATTTTTGGTCCAAATGAATTACAACCGTCCAAAGAGCCATTGAAACTCCAGTTTTTCCGGCTTGTAAAAATTCCCAATTTTTTCGGATTGGACGGTTCACACCCGGTGTGGACCATTTCTCAAACTTCCGGATTGTACGCGATCCAAATTATGGATGTAGGCAAAAATTCAAATTTATTAAAAATATAAAATATGAAGTTTGGAGTTTGGAAAAAAAAAAATTGGGTTGTACAATTTCGGATCTTATGCAAGTGGGTTGGACAATTTTTGGTCCAAATGAATTACAACCGTCCAAAGAGCCATTGAAACTCCAGTTTTTCCGGCTTGTAAAAATTCCCACTTTTTTCGGATTGGATGGTTCACACCCGGTGTGGACCATTTCTCAAACTTCCGGATTGTACGCGATCCAAATTATGGATGTAGGCAATAATTCAAATTTATTAAAAATATAAAATATGAAGTTTGGAGTTTGGAAAAAAAAAAATTGGGTTGTACAATTTCGGATCTTATGCAAGTGGGTTGGACAATTTTTGGTCCAAATGAATTACAACCGTCCAAAGAGCCATTGAAACTCCAGTTTTTCCTGCTTGTAAAAATTCCCACTTTTTTCGGATTGGATGGTTCACACCCGGTGTGGACCATTTCTCAAACTTCCGGATTGTACGCGATCCAAATTATGGATATTGGAATACTTTTTTGATATTTTGAAAAAGTTCAAATTTATTAAAAATATAAAATATGAAATCTGCAGTTTGGAAAAAAATTGGAAGTTTGAAACCTGAAGTTCAACAAAAAAAACGGCGCAAAAATCAGCCAAGCGGGGGCAACTAAGCGGATGCGGCCAGCCGTCAGTGAAAAATGGCCCCAAAACTAAGCGCATGCGGCCAAGCGTCGGTGCAAAATGGCCCGAAAACAGTCCCGTCGGTGCCCCCGTCGGGCTAAAATGACCCGAAAACAGTTCAGCTGGGGAAAATTAAGCGGATCCGGCCAAGAGTCGGTGGAAATTGGCCCGAAAACAGCCTAGCGGCAAGCGAAAGCGGCTAACGTTGGGGAAAAGTGACCCGAAAACAGTTAAGCAGGGGAAAACTAAGCGGATGCGGCCACGCGTTGGGGAAAACAAAGCGGATCCGGCCCAGAGTCGGTGGAAATTGGCCCGAAAACAGTCCAGCGGCAAGCGGAAGCGGCTAACGTTGGACAAAAGTGACCCGAAAACAGTTCAGCGGGAGAAAACTAAGCGGATGCGGCCACGCGTTGGGGAAAACTAAGCGGATACGGCCAAGTGTTGGGGAAAAATGGCCCGAAAACAGCCCAGCGGCAAGCGGAAGCGGCTAACGTTGGGGAAAAGTGACCCGAAAACAGTTAAGCGGGGGAAAACTAAGCGGATGCGGCCACGCGTTGGGGAAAACTAAGCGGATACGGCCAAGAGTCGGTGGAAATAGGCCCGAAAACAGTCCAGCGGCAAGCGAAAGCGGCTAACGTTGGGCAAAAGTGACCCGAAAACAGTTCAGCGGGGCAAATTTTTGAATTTTTTTTTGAAATTTTGAAATTTTTTTGAATTTTTGAAATTTTTGAAGTTTTTTTGGGTTTTTGGACTTTTTTTGAATTTTTGAATTTTTTTGAATTTTTTGAATTTTTTTGAATTTTTGAAATTTTTTTTTTTTTTTGAATTTATTTGATTTTATAAATTTTTTGTGATTTTTTGAGATTTTTTTGAATATTTTACATGGGTGATTTTGACTTGGGGGATTTTCAGGGGGTGGTAACCCTGGGCGTGGCTAGAGCCTCAAAATGCATATTCCCCTATAGGGGGGCAAGGTTTTCAAAAATGGGTGCCCCCTCATGTACACGCGCGTGGGTGTACATGGCCCCGTCGGTGCCAGCGTGGGTGGAAAATGGCCCGAAAACAGCCCAGCGGCAAGCGGAAGCGGCTAACGTTGGGCAAAACTGACCCGAAAGCAGTATAGCTTGGAAAATTAAGCGGATGCAGCCAATTGTTGGCGAAAACTAAGCGGATACGGCCAAGTGTCGGTGAAAAATGGCCCGAAAACAGTCCAGCGGCAAGCGGAAACGGCTAACGTTGGGCAAAAGTGACCCGAAAACAGTTCAGCTGGTGGAAATTAAGCGGAAGCAGCCAAGCGTTGGGGAAAACCAAGCGGATACGACCAAGAGTCGGTGGAAAATGGCCCGAAAACAGTCCAGCGGCAAGCGGAAACGGCTAACGTTGGGACAAAGTGACCCGAAAACAGTTCAGCTGGGGAAAATTAAGCGGATGCAGCCAAGCGTTGGGGAAAACTAAGCGGATCCGGCCCAGAGTCGGTGGAAATTGGCCCGAAAACAGTCCAGCGGCAAGCGGAAGCGGCTAACGTTGGGCAAAAGTGACCCGAAAACAGTTCAGCGGGGGAAAACTAAGCGGATGCGGCCACGCGTTGGGGAAAACTAAGCGGATACGGCCAAGTGTTGGGGAAAAATGGCCCGAAAACAGCCCAGCGGCAAGCGGAAGCGGCTAACGTTGGGGAAAAGTGACCCGAAAACAGTTCAGCTGGGGGAAATTAAGCGGAAGCAGCCAAGCGTTGGGGAAAACCAAGCGGATACGGCCAAGAGTCGGTGGAAAATGGCCCGAAAACAGTCCAGCGGCAACCGGAAACGGCTAACGTTGGGACAAAGTGACCCGAAAACAGTTCAGCTGGGGAAAACTAAGCGGATGCGGCTACGCGTTGGGGAAAACTAAGCGGATCTGGCCCAGAGTCGGTGGAAATTGGCCCGAAAACAGTCCAGCGGCAAGCGGAAGCGGCTAACGTTGGGCAAAAGTGACCCGAAAACAGTTCAGCGGGGGAAAACTAAGCGGATGCGGCCACGCGTTGGGGAAAACTAAGCGGATACGGCCAAGTGTTGGGGAAAAATGGCCCGAAAACAGCCCAGCGGCAAGCGGAAGCGGCTAACGTTGGGGAAAAGTGACCTGAAAACAGTTAAGCGGGGGAAAACTAAGCGGATGCGGCTACGCGTTGGGGAAAACTAAGCGGATGCGGCCAAGTGTCGGTGGAAATTGGCCCGAAAACAGCCCAGCGGCAAGCGGAAGCGGCTAACGTTTGGCAAAAGTGACCCGAAAACAGTTCAGCGGGGGAAAACTAAGCGGATGCGGCCACGCGTTGGGGAAAACTAAGCGGATACGGCCAAGAGTCGGTGGAAATTGGCCCGAAAACAGTCCAGCGGCAAGCGGAAGCGGCTAACGTTGGGCAAAGCTGACCCGAAAACAGTTCAGCGGGGCAAATTTTTGAAATTTTTTTTGAATTTTTGAAATTTTTGAAATTTTTGAAGTTTTTTTGGGTTTTTGGACTTTTTTTGAATTTTTGAATTTTTTGAATTTTTCTGAATTTTTTTGAATTTTTTTTGAATTTTTGAATTTTTTTTTTTTTTTTGAATTTATTTGATTTTATAAATTTTTTGTGATTTTTTGAGATTTTTTTGAATATTTTACATGGGTGATTTTGACTTGGGGGATTTTCAGGGGGTGGTAACCCTGGGCGTGGCTAGAGCCTCAAAATGCATATTCCCCTATAGGGGGGCAAGGTTTTCAAAAATGGGTGTCCCCTCATGTACACGCGCGTGGGTGTACATGGCCCCGTCGGTGCCAGCGTGGGTGGAAAATGGCCCGAAAACAGCCCAGCGGCAAGCGGAAGCGGCTAACGTTGGGCAAAACTGACCCGAAAGCAGTATAGCTTGGAAAATTAAGCGGATGCAGCCAATTGTTGGCGAAAACTAAGCGGATACGGCCAAGTGTCGGTGAAAAATGGCTCGAAAACAGTCCAGCGGCAAGCAGAAACGGCTAACGTTGGGCAAAAGTGACCCGAAAACAGTTCAGCTGGGGAAAATTAAGCGGATGCAGCCAAGCGTTGGGGAAAACTAAGCGGATGCGGCCCAGAGTCGGTGGAAATTGGCCCGAAAACAGTACAGCGGCAAGCGGAAGCGGCTAACGTTGGGCAAAAGTGACCCGAAAATAGTTCAGCGGGGGAAAACTAAGCGGATGCGGCCACGTGTTGGGGAAAACTAAGCGGATACGGCCAAGTGTTGGGGAAAAATGGCCCGAAAACAGCCCAGCGGCAAGCGGAAGCGGCTAACGTTGGGGAAAAGTGACCCGAAAACAGTTAAGCGGGGGAAAACTAAGCGGAAGGGGCCACGCGTTGGGGAAAACTAAGCGGATGCGGCCAAGTGTCGGTGGAAATTGGCCCGAAAACAGCCCAGCGGCAAGCGGAAGCGGCTAACGTTGGGGAAAAGTGACCCGAAAACAGTTAAGCGGGGGAAAACTAAGCGGAAGGGGCCACGCGTTGGGGAAAACTAAGCGGATGCGGCCAAGTGTCGGTGGAAATTGGCCCGAAAACAGCCCAGCGGCAAGCGGAAGCGGCTAACGTAGGGCAAAAGTGACCCGAAAACAGTTCAGCGGGGGAAAACTAAGCGGATGCGGCCACGCGTTGGGGAAAACTAAGCGGATACGGCCAAGAGTCGGTGGAAATTGGCCCGAAAACAGTCCAGCGGCAAGCGGAAGCGGCTAACGTTGGGCAAAACTGACCCGAAATCAGTTCAGCAGGGGAAAACTAAGCGGATGCGGCCACGCGTTGGGGAAAACTAAGCGGATACGGCCAAGAGTCGGTTGAAATTGGCCCGAAAACAGTCCAGCGGCAAGCGGAAGCGGCTAACGTTGGGCAAAAGTGACCCGAAAAGAGTTCAGCGGGGGAAAACTAAGCGGATGCGGCCACGCGTTGGGGAAAACTAAGCGGATACGGCCAAGAGTCGGTGGAAATTGGCCCGAAAACAGTCCAGCGGCAAGCGGAAGCGGCTAACGTTGGGCAAAACTGACCCGAAAACAGTTCAGCGGGGGAAAACTAAGGGGATGCGGCCACACGTTGGGGAAAACTAAGCGGATACGGCCAAGAGTCGGTGTAAATTGGCCCGAAAACAGTCCAGCGGC
>NC_135923.1:14347876-14352876 GCF_964058835.1 Carex rostrata
TTTTTTTGAATTTTTTGAAATTTTTTGAATTTTTTTTGAATTTTTGAAATTTTTTTTTTTTTGAATTTATTTGATTTTATAAATTTTTTGTGATTTTTTGAGATTTTTTGAATATTTTACATGGGTGATTTTGACTTGGGGGATTTTCAGGGGGTGGTAACCCTGGGCGTGGCTAGAGCCTCAAAATCCATATTCCCCTATAGGGGGGCAAGGTTTTCAAAAATGGGTGCCCCCTCATGTACACGCGCGTGGGTGTACATGGCCCCGTCGGTGCCAGCGTGGGTGGAAAATGGCCCGAAAACAGCCCAGCGGCAAGCGGAAGCGGCTAACGTTGGGCAAAACTGACCCGAAAGCAGTATAGCTTGGAAAATTAAGCGGATGCAGCCAATTGTTGGCGAAAACTAAGCGGATACGGCCAAGTGACGGTGAAAAATGGCCCGAAAACAGTCCAGCGGCAAGCGGAAACGGCTAACGTTGGGCAAAAGTGACCCGAAAACAGTTCAGTTGGGGGAAATTAAGCGGAAGCAGCCAAGCGTTGGGCAAAACCAAGCGGATACGGCCAAGAGTCGGTGGAAAATGGCCCGAAAACAGTCCAGCGGAAAGCGGAAACGGCTAACGTTGGGACAAAGTGACCCGAAAACAGTTCAGCTGGGGAAAATTAAGCGGATGCAGCCAAGCGTTGGGGAAAACTAAGCGGATCCGGCCCAGAGTCGGTGGAAATTGGCCCGAAAACAGTCCAGCGGCAAGCGGAAACGGCTAACGTTGGGCAAAAGTGACCCGAAAACAGTTCAGCGGGGGAAAACTAAGCGGATGCGGCCACGCGTTGGGGAAAACTAAGCGGATACGGCCAAGTGTTGGGGAAAAATGGCCCGAAAACAGCCCAGCGGCAAGCGGAAGCGGCTAACGTTGGGGAAAAGTGACCCGAAAACAGTTAAGCGGGGGAAAACTAAGCGGATGCGGCCACGCGTTGGGGAAAACTAAGCGGATGCGGCCAAGTGTCGGTGGAAATTGGCCCGAAAACAGCCCAGCGGCAAGCGGATGCGGCTAACGTTGGGCAAAAGTGACCCGAAAACAGTTCAGCGGGGGAAAACTAAGCGGATGCGGCCACGCGTTGGGGAAAACTAAGCGGATACGGCCAAGAGTCGGTGGAAATTGGCCCGAAAACAGTCCAGCGGCAAGCGGAAGCGGCTAACGTTGGGCAAAACTGACCCGAAAACAGTTCAGCGGTGAAATTTTTGAAATTTTTTTTGAAATTTTTTTGAATTTTTGAAATTTTTGAAGTTTTTTTGGGTTTTTGGACTTTTTTTGAATTTTTGAATTTTTTGAATTTTTTTGAATTTTTTTGAATTTTTTGAATTTTTTTTGAATTTTTGAATTTTTTTTTTTTTTGAATTTATTTGATTTTATAAATTTTTTGTGATATTTTTAGATTTTTTTGAATATTTTACATGGGTGATTTTGACTTGGGGGATTTTCAGGGGGTGGTAACCCTGGGCGTGGCTAGAGCCTCAAAATGCATATTCCCCTATAGGGGGGCAAGGTTTTCAAAAATGGGTGCCCCCTCATGTACACGCGCGTGGGTGTACATGGCCCCGTCGGTGCCAGCGTGGGTGGAAAATGGCCCGAAAACAGCCCAGCGGCAAGCGGAAGCGGCTAACGTTGGGCAAAACTGACCCGAAAGCAGTATAGCTTGGAAAATTAAGCGGATGCAGCCAATTGTTGGCGAAAACTAAGCGGATACGGCCAAGTGTCGGTGAAAAATGGCCCGAAAACAGTCCAGCGGCAAGCGGAAACGGCTAACGTTGGGCAAAAGTGACCCGAAAACAGTTCAGCTGGTGGAAATTAAGCGGAAGCAGCCAAGCGTTGGGCAAAACCAAGCGGATACGGCCAAGAGTCGGTGGAAAATGGCCCGAAAACAGTCCAGCGGCAAGCGGAAACGGCTAACGTTGGGACAAAGTGACCCGAAAACAGTTCAGCTGGGGAAAATTAAGCGGATGCAGCCAAGCGTTGGGGAAAACTAAGCGGATCCGGCCCAGAGTCGGTGGAAATTGGCCCGAAAACAGTCCAGCGGCAAGCGGAAACGGCTAACGTTGGGCAAAAGTGACCCGAAAACAGTTCAGCGGGGGAAAACTAAGCGGATGCGGCCACGCGTTGGGGAAAACTAAGCGGATACGGCCAAGTGTTGGGGAAAAATGGCCCGAAAACAGCCCAGCGGCAAGCGGAAGCGGCTAACGTTGGGGAAAAGTGACCCGAAAACAGTTAAGCGGGGGAAAACTAAGCGGATGCGGCCACGCGTTGGGGAAAACTAAGCGGATGCGGCCAAGTGTCGGTGGAAATTGGCCCGAAAACAGCCCAGCGGCAAGCGGAAGCGGCTAACGTTGGGCAAAAGTGACCCGAAAACAGTTCAGCGGGGGAAAACTAAGCGGATGCGGCCACGCGTTGGGGAAAACTAAGCGGATACGGCCAAGAGTCGGTGGAAATTGGCCCGAAAACAGTCCAGCGGCAAGCGGAAGCGGCTAACGTTGGGCAAAACTGACCCGAAAACAGTTCAGCGGGGCAAATTTTTGAAATTTTTTTTGAAATTTTTTTGAATTTTTGAAATTTTTGAAGTTTTTTTGGGTTTTTGGACTTTTTTTGAATTTTTGAATTTTTTGAATTTTTTTGAATTTTTTTGAATTTTTTGAATTTTTTTTGAATTTTTGAATTTTTTTTTTTTTTTGAATTTATTTGATTTTATAAATTTTTTGTGATTTTTTTAGATTTTTTTGAATATTTTACATGGGTGATTTTGACTTGGGGGATTTTCAGGGGGTGGTAACCCTGGGCGTGGCTAGAGCCTCAAAATGCATATTCCCCTATAGGGGGGCAAGGTTTTCAAAAATGGGTGCCCCCTCATGTACACGCGCGTGGGTGTACATGGCCCCGTCGGTGCCAGCGTGGGTGGAAAATGGCCCGAAAACAGCCCAGCGGCAAGCGGAAGCGGCTAACGTTGGGCAAAACTGACCCGAAAGCAGTATAGCTTGGAAAATTAAGCGGATGCAGCCAATTGTTGGCGAAAACTAAGCGGATACGGCCAAGTGTCGGTGAAAAATGGCCCGAAAACAGTCCAGCGGCAAGCGGAAACGGCTAACGTTGGGCAAAAGTGACCCGAAAACAGTTCAGCTGGTGGAAATTAAGCGGAAGCAGCCAAGCGTTGGGGAAAACCAAGCGGATACGACCAAGAGTCGGTGGAAAATTGCCCGAAAACAGTCCAGCGGCAAGCGGAAACGGCTAACGTTGGGACAAAGTGACCCGAAAACAGTTCAGCTGGGGAAAATTAAGCGGATGCAGCCAAGCGTTGGGGAAAACTAAGCGGATCCGGCCCAGAGTCGGTGGAAATTGGCCCGAAAACAGTCCAGCGGCAAGCGGAAGCGGCTAACGTTGGGCAAAAGTGACCCGAAAACAGTTCAGCGGGGGAAAACTAAGCGGATGCGGCCACGCGTTGGGGAAAACTAAGCGGATACGGCCAAGTGTTGGGGAAAAATGGCCCGAAAACAGCCCAGCGGCAAGCGGAAGCGGCTAACGTTGGGGAAAAGTGACCCGAAAACAGTTAAGCGGGGGAAAACTAAGCGGAAGGGGCCACGCGTTGGGGAAAACTAAGCGGATGCGGCCAAGTGTCGGTGGAAATTGGCCCGAAAACAGCCCAGCGGCAAGCGGAAGCGGCTAACGTTGGGCAAAAGTGACCCGAAAACAGTTCAGCGGGGGAAAACTAAGCGGATGCGGTCACGCGTTGGGGAAAACTAAGCGGATACGGCCAAGAGTCGGTGGAAATTGGCCCGAAAACAGTCCAGCGGCAAGCGGAAGCGGCTAACGTTGGGCAAAAGTGACCCGAAAACAGTTCAGCAGGGGAAAACTAAGCGGATGCGGCCACGCGTTGGGGAAAACTAAGCGGATACGGCCAAGTGTTGGGGAAAAATGGCCCGAAAACAGCCCAGCGGCAAGCGGAAGCGGCTAACGTTGGGGAAAAGTGACCCGAAAACAGTTAAGCGGGGGAAAACTAAGCGGAAGGGGCCACTCGTTGGGGAAAACTAAGCGGATGCGGCCAAGTGTCGGTGGAAATTGGCCCGTAAACAACCCAGCGGCAAGCGGAAGCGGCTAACGTTGGGCAAAAGTGACCCGAAAACAGTTCAGCGGGGGAAAACTAAGCGGATGCGGCCACGCGTTGGGGAAAACTAAGCGGATACGGCCAAGAGTCGGTGGAAATTGGCCCGAAAACAGTCCAGCGGCAAGCGGAAGCGGCTAACGTTGGGCAAAACTGACCCGAAAACAGTTCAGCTGGGGAAAACTAAGCGGATGCGGCCACGCGTTGGGGAAAACTAAGCGGATACGGCCAAGGGTCGGTGAAAAAGGGCCCAAAAACAGTCCAGCGGCAAGCGGAAGCCGCTAACGTTGGGCAAAAGTGACCCGAAAACAGTCCAGCGGGGTAAAACTAAGCGGATGCGGCCAAGCGTTGGGGAAAACTAAGCGGATACGGCCAAGCGTCAGTGAAAAAGGCCCGAAAACAGTCCAGCGGCAAGCCGAAGCGGCTAACGTTGGGCAAAAATGGCCAAAAGCGGTGGAGCAGGGCGGTCTGAATCTATGCATCCACATAAAATGGGGGGTAAACCTGGGGGATTTCCAGGGGGTGGTAACCCTGGGCGTGGCTGGAGACCCAAAATGCATATTCCCCTATAGGGGGGAAGGATTTTTGGAAGAGGCAGCCCCTCATGTACATGCCAAGCGGGGTGTACATGGCCCCTGTGGGTGCCTCCGTCGGTGTAAAATGGCCCGAAAAACAAGATTATGTTACCCAAAAACACGATTATGTTACCGAAAAAACACGGTTGAGCGGGGGCAGTAAGCACGGTTGAGCGGGGGCAAAAAACACGGTTGAGCGGGGGCAAAAAACACGGTGCAGCGGGGACAAAAGACACGATTTTGTTACCGAAAAACACGGCCCGTCGGGGGCAAGGAACACGAAT
>NC_135923.1:14362876-14370376 GCF_964058835.1 Carex rostrata
GCGTTGGGCAAAACCAAGCGCATACGGCCAAGAGTCGGTGGAAAATGGCCCGAAAACAGTCCAGCGGCAAGCGGAAACGGCTAACGTTGGGACAAAGTGACCCGAAAACAGTTCAGCTGGGGAAAATTAAGCGGATGCAGCCAAGCGTTGGGGAAAACTAAGCGGATCCGGCCCAGAGTCGGTGGAAATTGGCCCGAAAACAGTCCAGCGGCAAGCGGAAACGGCTAACGTTGGGCAAAAGTGACCCGAAAACAGTTCAGCGGGGGAAAACTAAGCGGATGCGGCCACGCGTTGGGGAAAACTAAGCGGATACGGCCAAGTGTTGGGGAAAAATGGCCCGAAAACAGCCCAGCGGCAAGCGGAAGCGGCTAACGTTGGGGAAAAGTGACCCGAAAACAGTTAAGCGGGGGAAAACTAAGCGGATGCGGCCACGCGTTGGGGAAAACTAAGCGGATGCGGCCAAGTGTCGGTGGAAATTGGCCCGAAAACAGCCCAGCGGCAAGCGGATGCGGCTAACGTTGGGCAAAAGTGACCCGAAAACAGTTCAGCGGGGGAAAACTAAGCGGATGCGGCCACGCGTTGGGGAAAACTAAGCGGATACGGCCAAGAGTCGGTGGAAATTGGCCCGAAAACAGTCCAGCGGCAAGCGGAAGCGGCTAACGTTGGGCAAAACTGACCCGAAAACAGTTCAGCGGTGAAATTTTTGAAATTTTTTTTGAAATTTTTTTGAATTTTTGAAATTTTTGAAGTTTTTTTGGGTTTTTGGACTTTTTTTGAATTTTTGAATTTTTTGAATTTTTTTGAATTTTTTTGAATTTTTTGAATTTTTTTTGAATTTTTGAATTTTTTTTTTTTTTGAATTTATTTGATTTTATAAATTTTTTGTGATTTTTTTAGATTTTTTTGAATATTTTACATGGGTGATTTTGACTTGGGGGATTTTCAGGGGGTGGTAACCCTGGGCGTGGCTAGAGCCTCAAAATGCATATTCCCCTATAGGGGGGCAAGGTTTTCAAAAATGGGTGCCCCCTCATGTACACGCGCGTGGGTGTACATGGCCCCGTCGGTGCCAGCGTGGGTGGAAAATGGCCCGAAAACAGCCCAGCGGCAAGCGGAAGCGGCTAACGTTGGGCAAAACTGACCCGAAAGCAGTATAGCTTGGAAAATTAAGCGGATGCAGCCAATTGTTGGCGAAAACTAAGCGGATACGGCCAAGTGTCGGTGAAAAATGGCCCGAAAACAGTCCAGCGGCAAGCGGAAACGGCTAACGTTGGGCAAAAGTGACCCGAAAACAGTTCAGCTGGTGGAAATTAAGCGGAAGCAGCCAAGCGTTGGGCAAAACCAAGCGGATACGGCCAAGAGTCGGTGGAAAATGGCCCGAAAACAGTCCAGCGGCAAGCGGAAACGGCTAACGTTGGGACAAAGTGACCCGAAAACAGTTCAGCTGGGGAAAATTAAGCGGATGCAGCCAAGCGTTGGGGAAAACTAAGCGGATCCGGCCCAGAGTCGGTGGAAATTGGCCCGAAAACAGTCCAGCGGCAAGCGGAAACGGCTAACGTTGGGCAAAAGTGACCCGAAAACAGTTCAGCGGGGGAAAACTAAGCGGATGCGGCCACGCGTTGGGGAAAACTAAGCGGATACGGCCAAGTGTTGGGGAAAAATGGCCCGAAAACAGCCCAGCGGCAAGCGGAAGCGGCTAACGTTGGGGAAAAGTGACCCGAAAACAGTTAAGCGGGGGAAAACTAAGCGGATGCGGCCACGCGTTGGGGAAAACTAAGCGGATGCGGCCAAGTGCCGGTGGAAATTGGCCCGAAAACAGCCCAGCGGCAAGCGGAAGCGGCTAACGTTGGGCAAAAGTGACCCGAAAACAGTTCAGCGGGGGAAAACTAAGCGGATGCGGCCACGCGTTGGGGAAAACTAAGCGGATACGGCCAAGAGTCGGTGGAAATTGGCCCGAAAACAGTCCAGCGGCAAGCGGAAGCGGCTAACGTTGGGCAAAACTGACCCGAAAACAGTTCAGCGGGGCAAATTTTTGAAATTTTTTTGAATTTTTGAAATTTTTGAAGTTTTTTTGGGTTTTTGGACTTTTTTTGAATTTTTGAATTTTTTGAATTTTTTTGAATTTTTTTGAATTTTTTGAATTTTTTTTGAATTTTTTTTTTTTTTTTTTTTTTGAATTTATTTGATTTTATAAATTTTTTGTGATTTTTTTAGATTTTTTTGAATATTTTACATGGGTGATTTTGACTTGGGGGATTTTCAGGGGGTGGTAACCCTGGGCGTGGCTAGAGCCTCAAAATGCATATTCCCCTATAGGGGGGCAAGGTTTTCAAAAATGGGTGCCCCCTCATGTACACGCGCGTGGGTGTACATGGCCCCGTCGGTGCCAGCGTGGGTGGAAAATGGCCCGAAAACAGCCCAGCGGCAAGCGGAAGCGGCTAACGTTGGGCAAAACTGACCCGAAAGCAGTATAGCTTGGAAAATTAAGCGGATGCAGCCTATTGTTGGCGAAAACTAAGCGGATACGGCCAAGTGTCGGTGAAAAATGGCCCGAAAACAGTCCAGCGGCAAGCGGAAACGGCTAACGTTGGGCAAAAGTGACCCGAAAACAGTTCAGCTGGTGGAAATTAAGCGGAAGCAGCCAAGCGTTGGGGAAAACCAAGCGGATACGACCAAGAGTCGGTGGAAAATGGCCCGAAAACAGTCCAGCGGCAAGCGGAAACGGCTAACGTTGGGCAAAAGTGACCCGAAAACAGTTCAGCGGGGGAAAACTAAGCGGATGCGGCCACGCGTTGGGGAAAACTAAGCGGATACGGCCAAGTGTTGGGGAAAAATGGCCCGAAAACAGCCCAGCGGCAAGCGGAAGCGGCTAACGTTGGGGAAAAGTGACCCGAAAACAGTTAAGCGGGGGAAAACTAAGCGGATGCGGCCACGCGTTGGGGAAAACTAAGCGGATGCGGCCAAGTGTCGGTGGAAATTGGCCCGAAAACAGCCCAGCGGCAAGCGGAAGCGGCTAACGTTGGGCAAAAGTGACCCGAAAACAGTTCAGCGGGGGAAAACTAAGCGGATGCGGCCACGCGTTGGGGAAAACTAAGCGGATACGGCCAAGAGTCGGTGGAAATTGGCCCGAAAACAGTCCAGCGGCAAGCGGAAGCGGCTAACGTTGGGCAAAACTGACCCGAAAACAGTTCAGCGGGGCAAATTTTTGAAATTTTTTTGAATTTTTGAAATTTTTGAAGTTTTTTTGGGTTTTTGGACTTTTTTTGAATTTTTGAATTTTTTGAATTTTTTTGAATTTTTTTGAATTTTTTGAATTTTTTTTGAATTTTTGAATTTTTTTTTTTTTTTGAATTTATTTGATTTTATAAATTTTTTGTGATTTTTTTAGATTTTTTTGAATATTTTACATGGGTGATTTTGACTTGGGGGATTTTCAGGGGGTGGTAACCCTGGGCGTGGCTAGAGCCTCAAAATGCATATTCCCCTATAGGGGGGCAAGGTTTTCAAAAATGGGTGCCCCCTCATGTACACGCGCGTGGGTGTACATGGCCCCGTCGGTGCCAGCGTGGGTGGAAAATGGCCCGAAAACAGCCCAGCGGCAAGCGGAAGCGGCTAACGTTGGGCAAAACTGACCCGAAAGCAGTATAGCTTGGAAAATTAAGCGGATGCAGCCAATTGTTGGCGAAAACTAAGCGGATACGGCCAAGTGTCGGTGAAAAATGGCCCGAAAACAGTCCAGCGGCAAGCGGAAACGGCTAACGTTGGGCAAAAGTGACCCGAAAACAGTTCAGCTGGTGGAAATTAAGCGGAAGCAGCCAAGCGTTGGGGAAAACCAAGCGGATACGACCAAGAGTCGGTGGAAAATGGCCCGAAAACAGTCCAGCGGCAAGCGGAAACGGCTAACGTTGGGCAAAAGTGACCCGAAAACAGTTCAGCGGGGGAAAACTAAGCGGATGCGGCCACGCGTTGGGGAAAACTAAGCGGATACGGCCAAGTGTTGGGGAAAAATGGCCCGAAAACAGCCCAGCGGCAAGCGGAAGCGGCTAACGTTGGGGAAAAGTGACCCGAAAACAGTTAAGCGGGGGAAAACTAAGCGGATGCGGCCACGCGTTGGGGAAAACTAAGCGGATGCGGCCAAGTGTCGGTGGAAATTGGCCCGAAAACAGCCCAGCGGCAAGCGGAAGCGGCTAACGTTGGGCAAAAGTGACCCGAAAACAGTTCAGCGGGGGAAAACTAAGCGGATGCGGCCACGCGTTGGGGAAAACTAAGCGGATACGGCCAAGAGTCGGTGGAAATTGGCCCGAAAACAGTCCAGCGGCAAGCGGAAGCGGCTAACGTTGGGCAAAACTGACCCGAAAACAGTTCAGCGGGGCAAATTTTTGAAATTTTTTTGAATTTTTGAAATTTTTGAAGTTTTTTTGGGTTTTTGGACTTTTTTTGAATTTTTGAATTTTTTGAATTTTTTTGAATTTTTTTGAATTTTTTGAATTTTTTTTGAATTTTTGAATTTTTTTTTTTTTTTGAATTTATTTGATTTTATAAATTTTTTGTGATTTTTTTAGATTTTTTTGAATATTTTACATGGGTGATTTTGACTTGGGGGATTTTCAGGGGGTGGTAACCCTGGGCGTGGCTAGAGCCTCAAAATGCATATTCCCCTATAGGGGGGCAAGGTTTTCAAAAATGGGTGCCCCCTCATGTACACGCGCGTGGGTGTACATGGCCCCGTCGGTGCCAGCGTGGGTGGAAAATGGCCCGAAAACAGCCCAGCGGCAAGCGGAAGCGGCTAACGTTGGGCAAAACTGACCCGAAAGCAGTATAGCTTGGAAAATTAAGCGGATGCAGCCAATTGTTGGCGAAAACTAAGCGGATACGGCCAAGTGTCGGTGAAAAATGGCCCGAAAACAGTCCAGCGGCAAGCGGAAACGGCTAACGTTGGGCAAAAGTGACCCGAAAACAGTTCAGCTGGTGGAAATTAAGCGGAAGCAGCCAAGCGTTGGGGAAAACCAAGCGGATACGACCAAGAGTCGGTGGAAAATGGCCCGAAAACAGTCCAGCGGCAAGCGGAAACGGCTAACGTTGGGACAAAGTGACCCGAAAACAGTTCAGCTGGGGAAAATTAAGCGGATACAGCCAAGCGTTGGGGAAAACTAAGCGGATCCGGCCCAGAGTCGGTGGAAATTGGCCCGAAAACAGTCCAGCGGCAAGCGGAAGCGGCTAACGTTGGGCAAAAGTGACCCGAAAACAGTTCAGCGGGGGAAAACTAAGCGGATGCGGCCACGCGTTGGGGAAAACTAAGCGGATACGGCCAAGTGTTGGGGAAAAATGGCCCGAAAACAGCCCAGCGGCAAGCGGAAGCGGCTAACGTTGGGGAAAAGTGACCCGAAAACAGTTAAGCGGGGGAAAACTAAGCGGAAGGGGCCACGCGTTGGGGAAAACTAAGCGGATGCGGCCAAGTGTCGGTGGAAATTGGCCCGAAAACAGCCCAGCGGCAAGCGGAAGCGGCTAACGTTGGGCAAAAGTGACCCGAAAACAGTTCAGCGGGGGAAAACTAAGCGGATGCGGTCACGCGTTGGGGAAAACTAAGCGGATACGGCCAAGAGTCGGTGGAAATTGGCCCGAAAACAGTCCAGCGGCAAGCGGAAGCGGCTAACGTTGGGCAAAACTGACACGAAAACAGTTCAGCTGGGGAAAACTAAGCGGATGCGGCCACGCGTTGGGGAAAACTAAGCGGATACGGCCAAGAGTCGGTGGAAATTGGCCCGAAAGCAGTCCAGCGGCAAGCGGAAACGGCTAACGTTGGGACAAAGTGACCCGAAAACAGTTCAGCTGGGGAAAATTAAGCGGATGCAGCCAAGCGTTGTGGAAAACTAAGCGGATCCGGCCCAGAGTCGGTGGAAATTGGCCCGAAAACAGTCCAGCGGCAAGCGGAAGCGGCTAACGTTGGGCAAAAGTGACCCGAAAACAGTTCAGCAGGGGAAAACTAAGCGGATGCGGCCACGCGTTGGGGAAAACTAAGCGGATACGGCCAAGTGTTGGGGAAAAATGGCCCGAAAACAGCCCAGCGGCAAGCGGAAGCGGCTAACGTTGGGGAAAAGTGACCCGAAAACAGTTAAGCGGGGGAAAACTTAGCGGAAGGGGCCACTCGTTGGGGAAAACTAAGCGGATGCGGCCAAGTGTCGGTGGAAATTGGCCCGTAAACAACCCAGCGGCAAGCGGAAGCGGCTAACGTTGGGCAAAAGTGACCCGAAAACAGTTCAGCGGGGGAAAACTAAGCGGATGCGGCCACGCGTTGGGGAAAACTAAGCGGATACGGCCAAGAGTCGGTGGAAATTGGCCCGAAAACAGTCCAGCGGCAAGCGGAAGCGGCTAACGTTGGGCAAAACTGACCCGAAAACAGTTCAGCTGGGGAAAACTAAGCGGATGCGGCCACGCGTTGGGGAAAACTAAGCGGATACGGCCAAGGGTCGGTGAAAAAGGGCCCAAAAACAGTCCAGCGGCAAGCGGAAGCCGCTAACGTTGGGCAAAAGTGACCCGAAAACAGTCCAGCGGGGTAAAACTAAGCGGATGCGGCCAAGCGTTGGGGAAAACTAAGCGGATACGGCCAAGCGTCAGTGAAAAAGGCCCGAAAACAGTCCAGCGGCAAGCCGAAGCGGCTAACGTTGGGCAAAAATGGCCAAAAGCGGTGGATCAGGGCGGTCTGAATCTATGCATCCACATAAAATGGGGGGTAAACCTGGGGGATTTCCAGGGGGTGGTAACCCTGGGCGTGGCTGGAGACCCAAAATGCATATTCCCCTATAGGGGGGAAGGATTTTTGGAAGAGGCAGCCCCTCATGTACATGCCAAGCGGGGTGTACATGGCCCCTGTGGGTGCCTCCGTCGGTGTAAAATGGCCCGAAAAACAAGATTATGTTACCCAAAAACACGATTATGTTACCGAAAAAACACGGTTGAGCGGGGGCAGTAAGCACGGTTGAGCGGGGGCAAAAAACACGGTTGAGCGGGGGCAAAAAACACGGTGCAGCGGGGACAAAAGACACGATTTTGTTACCGAAAAACACGGCCCGTCGGGGGCAAGGAACACGAATATGTTACCGAAAAACACGGACCACGCGGGTTGAAATCCCCAGCCGTAGAGCCGGCGAAACACGGTGGGGCAGGGCGTCTAAGCGTGGAGGCGCCCGTAAGACCGATGCGGGTTGAAATCCCCAGCCGTAAAGCCGGCGAAAAGCGGTTCATTGGGGCGCCTAAGCGTGGAGGCGCCCCGCAGAGACCGAGCGGGTTGAAATCCCCAGCCGTAAAGCCGGCGAAACACGTTCGGGCAGGGCGTCTAAGCGTGGAGGCGCCCGTAAGACCGATGCGGGTAGCCGCGCGGGTTGAAATCCCCAGCTGTAAAGCCGGCGAAACACGGTTGAGCGGGGCGCCTAAGCGTGGAGGCGCCCCGCAGTGACCGAGCGGGTTGAAATCCCCAGCCGTAAAGCCGGCGAAACACGGTTG
>NC_135923.1:14380376-14385376 GCF_964058835.1 Carex rostrata
CGGCAAGCGGAAACGGCTAACGTTGGGCAAAAGTGACCCGAAAACAGTTCAGCTGGGGGAAATTAAGCGGAAGCAGCCAAGCGTTGGGCAAAACCAAGCGGATACGGCCAAGAGTCGGTGGAAAATGGCCCGAAAACAGTCCAGCGGCAACCGGAAACGGCTAACGTTGGGACAAAGTGACCCGAAAACAGTTCAGCTGGGGAAAATTAAGCGGATGCAGCCAAGCGTTGGGGAAAACTAAGCGGATCCGGCCCAGAGTCGGTGGAAATTGGCCCGAAAACAGTCCAGCGGCAAGCGGAAGCGGCTAACGTTGGGCAAAAGTGACCCGAAAACAGTTCAGCGGGGGAAAACTAAGCGGATGCGGCCACGCGTTGGGGAAAACTAAGCGGATACGGCCAAGTGTTGGGGAAAAATGGCCCGAAAACAGCCCAGCGGCAAGCGGAAGCGGCTAACGTTGGGGAAAAGTGACCCGAAAACAGTTAAGCGGGGGGAAAACTAAGCGGATGCGGCCAAGTGTCGGTGGAAATTGGCCCGAAAACAGCCCAGCGGCAAGCGGAAGCGGCTAACGTTGGGCAAAAGTGACCCGAAAACAGTTCAGCGGGGGAAAACTAAGCGGATGCGGCCACGCGTTGGGGAAAACTAAGCGGATACGGCCAAGAGTCGGTGGAAATTGGCCCGAAAACAGTCCAGCGGCAAGCGGCTAACGTTGGGCAAAACTGACCCGAAAACAGTTCAGCGGGGCAAATTTTTGAAAAAATTTTTGAAATTTTTTTGAATTTTTGAAATTTTTGAAGTTTTTTTGGGTTTTTGGACTTTTTTTGAATTTTTGAATTTTTTGAATTTTTTTGAAATTTTTTTGAATTTATTGAAATTTTTGAATTTTTTTGGGTTTTTGGACTTTTTTTGGGTTTTTAGGGGATTTTCTGGGGGTGGTAACCCTGGGCGTGGCTAGAGCCTCAAAATGCATATTCCCCTATAGGGGGGCAAGGTTTTCAAAAATGGGTGCCCCCTCATGTACACGCGCGTGGGTGTACATGGCCCCGTCGGTGCCAGCGTGGGTGGAAAATGGCCCGAAAACAGCCCAGCGGTCAGCGGAAGCGGCTAACGTTGGGCAAAACTGACCCGAAAGCAGTATAGCTTGGAAAATTAAGCGGATGCAGCCAATTGTTGGCGAAAACTAAGCGGATACGGCCAAGTGTCGGTGAAAAATGGCCCGAAAACAGTCCAGCGGCAAGCGGAAACGGCTAACGTTGGGCAAAAGTGACCCGAAAACAGTTCAGCTGGGGGAAATTAAGCGGAAGCAGCCAAGCGTTGGGGAAAACCAAGCGGATACGGCCAAGAGTCGGTGGAAAATGGCCCGAAAACAGTCCAGCGGAAACGGCTAACGTTGGGACAAAGTGACCCGAAAACAGTTCAGCTGGGGAAAATTAAGCGGATGCAGCCAAGCGTTGGGGAAAACTAAGCGGATCCGGCCCAGAGTCGGTGGAAATTGGCCCGAAAACAGTCCAGCGGCAAGCGGAAGCTGCTAACGTTGGGCAAAAGTGACCCGAAAACAGTTCAGCGGGGGAAAACTAAGCGGATGCGGCCACGCGTTGGGGAAAACTAAGCGGATACGGCCAAGTGTTGGGGAAAAATGGCCCGAAAACAGCCCAGCGGCAAGCGGAAGCGGCTAACGTTGGGGAAAAGTGACCCGAAAACAGCTAAGCGGGGGAAAACTAAGCGGAAGGGGCCACGCGTTGGGGAAAACTAAGCGGATGCGGCCAAGTGTCGGTGGAAATTGGCCCGAAAACAGCCCAGCGGCAAGCGGAAGCGGCTAACGTTGGGCAAAAGTGACCCGAAAACAGTTCAGCGGGGGAAAACTATGCGGATGCGGCCACGCGTTGGGGAAAACTAAGCGGATTCGGCCAAGAGTCGGTGGAAATTGGCCCGAAAACAGTCCAGCGGCAAGCGGAAGCGGCTAACGTTGGGCAAAACTGACCCGAAAACAGTTCAGCGGGGGAAAACTAAGCGGATGCGGCCACGCGTTGGGGAAAACTAAGCGGATACGGCCAAGAGTCGGTGGAAATTGGCCCGAAAACAGTCTAGCGGCAAGCGGAAGCGGCTAACGTTGGGCAAAAGTGACCCGAAAACAGTTCAGCGGGGGAAAACTAAGCGGATGCGGCCACGCGTTGGGGAAAACTAAGCGGATACGGCCAAGAGTCGGTGGAAATTGGCCCGAAAACAGTCCAGCGGCAAGCGGAAGCGGCTAACGTTGGGCAAAACTGACCCGAAAACAGTTCAGCGGGGGAAAACTAAGCGGATGCGGCCACGCGTTGGGGAAAACTAAGCGGATACGGCCAAGTGTTGGGGAAAAATGGCCCGAAAACAGCCCAGCGGCAAGCGGAAGCGGCTAACGTTGGGCAAAAGTGACCCGAAAACAGTTCAGCGGGGGAAAACTAAGCGGATGCGGCCACGCGTTGGGGAAAACTAAGCGGATACGGCCAAGGGTCGGTGAAAAAGGGCCCGAAAACAGTCCAGCGGCAAGCGGAAGCCGCTAACGTTGGGCAAAAGTGACCCGAAAACAGTCCAGCGGGGGAAAACTAAGCGGATGCGGCCAAGCGTTGGGGAAAACTAAGCGGATACGGCCAAGCGTCGGTGAAAAAGGCCCGAAAACAGTCCAGCGGCAAGCCGAAGCGGCTAACGTTGGGCAAAAATGGCCAAAAGCGGTGGAGCAGGGCGGTCTGAATCTATGCATCCACATAAAATGGGGGGTAAACCTGGGGGATTTCCAGGGGGTGGTAACCCTGGGCGTGGCTGGAGACCCAAAATGCATATTCCCCTATAGGGGGGAAGGATTTTTGGAAGAGGCAGCCCCTCATGTACATGCCAAGCGGGGTGTACATGGCCCCTGTGGGTGCCTCCGTCGGTGTAAAATGGCCCGAAAAACAAGATTATGTTACCCGAAAACACGATTATGTTACCGAAAAAACACGGTTGAGCGGGGGCAGTAAGCACGGTTGAGCGGGGGCAAAAAACACGGTTGAGCGGGGGCAAAAAACACGGTGCAGCGGGGACAAAAGACACGATTTTGTTACCGAAAAACACGGCCCGTCGGGGGCAAGGAACACGAATATGTTACCGAAAAACACGGACCACGCGGGTTGAAATCCCCAGCCGTAGAGCCGGCGAAACACGGTGGGGCAGGGCGTCTAAGCGTGGAGGCGCCCGTAAGACCGATGCGGGTTGAAATCCCCAGCCGTAAAGCCGGCGAAAAGCGGTCGGGCAGGGTGACTCCGCGTGGAGTTTCGCCCGTAAGGCCGATGCGGGTAGCCGCGCGGGTTGAAATCCCCAGCCGTAAAGCCGGTGAAACACGGTTCATTGGGGCGCCTAAGCGTGGAGGCGCCCCGCAGAGATCGAGCGGGTTGAAATCCCCAGCCGTAAAGCCGGCGAAACACGGTTCATTGGGGCGCCTAAGCGTGGAGGCGCCCCGCAGAGACCGAGCGGGTTGAAATCCCCAGCCGTAAAGCCGGCGAAACACGGTTCATTGGGGCGCCTAAGCGTGGAGGCGCCCCGCAGAGACCGAGCGGGTTGAAATCCCCAGCCGTAAAGTCGGCGAAACACGTTCGGGCAGGGCGTCTAAGCGTGGAGGCGCCCGTAAGACCGATGCGGGTAGCCGCGCGGGTTGAAATCCCCAGCCGTAAAGCCGGCGAAACACGGTTCATTGGGGCGCCTAAGCGTGGAGGCGCCCCGCAGAGACCGAGCGGGTTGAAATCCCCAGCCGTAAAGCTGGCGAAACACGTTCGGGCAGGGCGTCTAAGCGTGGAGGCGCCCGTAAGACCGATGCGGGTAGCCGCGCGGGTTGAAATCCCCAGCCGTAAAGCCGGCGAAACACGGTTGAGCGGGGCGCCTAATCGTGGAGGCGCCCCGCAGTGACCGAGCGGGTTGAAATCCCCAGCCGTAAAGCCGGCGAAACACGGTTGAGCAGGGCGCCTAAGCGTGGAGGCGCCCCGCGGAGACCGAGCGGGTTGAAATCCTCAGCCGTAAAGCCGGCGAAACACGTTCGGGCAGGGCGACTCCGCGTGGAGTTTTGCCCGTAAGACCGATGCGGGTTGCCGCGCGGGTTGAAATCCCCAGCCGTAAAGCCGGCGAAACACGGTTCATTGGGGCGCCTAAGCGTGGAGGCGCCCCGCAGAGACCGAGCGGGTTGAAATCCCCAGCCGTAAAGTCAGCGAAACACGTTCGGGCAGGGCGTCTAAGCGTGGAGGCGCCCGTAAGACCGATGCGGGTAGCCGCGCGGGTTGAAATCCCCAGCCGTAAAGCCGGCGAAACACGGTTCATTGGGGCGCCTAAGCGTGGAGGCGCCCCGCAGAGACCGAGCGGGTTGAAATCCCCAGCCGTAAAGCTGGCGAAACACGTTCGGGCAGGGCGTCTAAGCGTGGAGGCGCCCGTAAAACCGATGCGGGTAGCCGCGCGGGTTGAAATCCCCAGCCGTAAAGCCGGCGAAACACGGTTGAGCGGGGCGCCTAAGCGTGGAGGCGCCCCGCAGTGACCGAGCGGGTTGAAATCCCCAGCCGTAAAGCAGGCGAAACACGGTTGAGCAGGGCGCCTAAGCGTGGAGGCGCCCCGCAGAGACCGAGCGGGTTGAAATCCCCAGCTGTAAAGCCGGCGAAACACGTTCGGGCAGGGCGACTCCGCGTGGAGTTTTGCCCGTAAGACCGATGCGGGTTGCCGCGCGGGTTGAAATCCCCAGCCGTAAAGCCGGCGAAACACGGTTCATTGGGGCGCCTAAGCGTGGAGGCGCCCCGCAGAGACCGAGCGGGTTGAAATCCCCAGCCGTAAAGCCGGCGAAACACGTTCGGGCAGGGCGTCTAAGCGTGGAGGCGCCCGTAAGACCGATGCGGGTAGCCGCGCGGGTTGAAATCCCCAGCCGTAAAGCCGGCGAAACACGGTTGAGCGGGGCGCCTAATCGTGGAGGCGCCCCGCAGTGACCGAGCGGGTTGAAATCCCCAGCCGTAAAGCCG
>NC_135923.1:14395376-14397876 GCF_964058835.1 Carex rostrata
AATTTTTGCAATTTTTTTTGAAATTTTTTTGAATTTTTGAAATTTTTGAAGTTTTTTTGGGTTTTTGGACTTTTTTTGAATTTTTTAATTTTTTGAATTTTTTTGAATTTTTTTGAATTTTTTGAATTTTTTTTGAATTTTTGAATTTTTTTTTTTTTTTGAATTTATTTGATTTTATAAATTTTTTGTGATTTTTTTAGATTTTTTTGAATATTTTACATGGGTGATTTTGACTTGGGGGATTTTCAGGGGGTGGTAACCCTGGGCGTGGCTAGAGCCTCAAAATGCATATTCCCCTATAGGGGGGCAAGGTTTTCAAAAATGGGTGCCCCCTCATGTACACGCGCGTGGGTGTACATGGCCCCGTCGGTGCCAGCGTGGGTGGAAAATGGCCCGAAAACAGCCCAGCGGCAAGCGGAAGCGGCTAACGTTGGGCAAAACTGACCCGAAAGCAGTATAGCTTGGAAAATTAAGCGGATGCAGCCAATTGTTGGCGAAAACTAAGCGGATACGGCCAAGTGTCGGTGAAAAATGGCCCGAAAACAGTCCAGCGGCAAGCGGAAACGGCTAACGTTGGGCAAAAGTGACCCGAAAACAGTTCAGCTGGTGGAAATTAAGCGGAAGCAGCCAAGCGTTGGGGAAAACCAAGCGGATACGACCAAGAGTCGGTGGAAAATGGCCCGAAAACAGTCCAGCGGCAAGCGGAAACGGCTAACGTTGGGACAAAGTGACCCGAAAACAGTTCAGCTGGGGAAAATTAAGCGGATGCAGCCAAGCGTTGGGGAAAACTAAGCGGATCCGGCCCAGAGTCGGTGGAAATTGGCCCGAAAACAGTCCAGCGGCAAGCGGAAGCGGCTAACGTTGGGCAAAAGTGACCCGAAAACAGTTCAGCGGGGGAAAACTAAGCGGATGCGGCCACGCGTTGGGGAAAACTAAGCGGATACGGCCAAGTGTTGGGGAAAAATGGCCCGAAAACAGCCCAGCGGCAAGCGGAAGCGGCTAACGTTGGGGAAAAGTGACCCGAAAACAGTTAAGCGGGGGAAAACTAAGCGGAAGGGGCCACGCGTTGGGGAAAACTAAGCGGATGCGGCCAAGTGTCGGTGGAAATTGGCCCGAAAACAGCCCAGCGGCAAGCGGAAGCGGCTAACGTTGGGCAAAAGTGACCCGAAAACAGTTCAGCGGGGGAAAACTAAGCGGATGCGGTCACGCGTTGGGGAAAACTAAGCGGATACGGCCAAGAGTCGGTGGAATTGGCCCGAAAACAGTCCAGCGGCAAGCGGAAGCGGCTAACGTTGGGCAAAACTGACCCGAAAACAGTTCAGCTGGGGAAAACTAAGCGGATGCGGCCAAGCGTTGGGGAAAACTAAGCGGATCCGGCCCAGAGTCGGTGGAAATTGGCCCGAAAACAGTCCAGCGGCAAGCGGAAGCGGCTAACGTTGGGCAAAAGTGACCCGAAAACAGTTCAGCGGGGGAAAACTAAGCGGATGCGGCCACGCGTTGGGGAAAACTAAGCGGATACGGCCAAGTGTTGGGGAAAAATGGCCCGAAAACAGCCCAGCGGCAAGCGGAAGCGGCTAACGTTGGGGAAAAGTGACCCGAAAACAGTTAAGCGGGGGAAAACTAAGCGGAAGGGGCCACTCGTTGGGGAAAACTAAGCGGATGCGGCCAAGTGTCGGTGGAAATTGGCCCGAAAACAACCCAGCGGCAAGCGGAAGCGGCTAACGTTGGGCAAAAGTGACCCGAAAACAGTTCAGCGGGGGAAAACTAAGCGGATGCGGCCACGCGTTGGGGAAAACTAAGCGGATACGGCCAAGAGTCGGTGGAAATTGGCCCGAAAACAGTCCAGCGGCAAGCGGAAGCGGCTAACGTTGGGCAAAAGTGATCCGAAAACAGTTCAGCGGGGGAAAACTAAGCGGATGCGGCCACGCGTTGGGGAAAACTAAGCGGATACGGCCAAGGGTCGGTGAAAAAGGGCCCGAAAACAGTCCAGCGGCAAGCGGAAGCCGCTAACGTTGGGCAAAAGTGACCCGAAAACAGTCCAGCGGGGGAAAACTAAGCGGATGCGGCCAAGCGTTGGGGAAAACTAAGCGGATACGGCCAAGCGTCGGTGAAAAAGGCCCGAAAACAGTCCAGCGGCACGCCGAAGCGGCTAACGTTGGGCAAAAATGGCCAAAAGCGGTGGAGCAGGGCGGTCTGAATCTATGCATCCACATAAAATGGGGGGTAAACCTGGGGCATTTCCAGGGGGTGGTAACCCTGGGCGTGGCTGGAGACCCAAAATGCATATTCCCCTATAGGGGGGAAGGATTTTTGGAAGAGGCAGCCCCTCATGTACATGCCAAGCGGGGTGTACATGGCCCCTGTGGGTGCCTCCGTCGGTGTAAAATGGCCCGAAAAACAAGATTATGTTACCCGAAGACACGATTATGTTACCGAAAAAACACGGTTGAGCGGGGGCAGTAAGCACGGTTGAGCGGGGGCAAAAAACACGGTTGAGCGG
>NC_135923.1:14405376-14407876 GCF_964058835.1 Carex rostrata
TTTTTTTGAATTTTTTGAGAATTTTTGAATTTTTTTTTTTTTTTTGAATTTATTTGATTTTATAAATTTTTTGTGATTTTTTGAGATTTTTTTGAATATTTTACATGGGTGATTTCGACTTGGGGGATTTTCAGGGGGTGGTAACCCTGGGCGTGGCTAGAGCCTCAAAATGCATATTCCCCTATAGGGGGGCAAGGTTTTCAAAAATGGGTGCCCCCTCATGTACACGCGCGTGGGTGTACATGGCCCCGTCGGTGCCAGTGTGGGTGGAAAATGGCCCGAAAACAGCCCAGCGGCAAGCGGAAGCGGCTAACGTTGGGCAAAACTGACCCGAAAGCAGTATAGCTTGGAAAATTAAGCGGATGCAGCCAATTGTTGGCGAAAACTAAGCGGATACGGCCAAGTGAAGGTGAAAAATGGCCCGAAAACAGTCCAGCGGCAAGCGGAAACGGCTAACGTTGGGCAAAAGTGACCCGAAAACAGTTCAGCTGGGGGAAATTAAGCGGAAGCAGCCAAGCGTTGGGCAAAACCAAGCGGATACGGCCAAGAGTCGGTGGAAAATGGCCCGAAAACAGTCCAGCGGCAAGCGGAAACGGCTAACGTTGGGACAAAGTGACCCGAAAACAGTTCAGCTGGGGAAAATTAAGCGGATGCAGCCAAGCGTTGGGGAAAACTAAGCGGATCCGGCCCAGAGTCGGTGGAAATTGGCCCGAAAACAGTCCAGCGGCAAGCGGAAGCGGCTAACGTTGGGCAAAAGTGACCCGAAAACAGTTCAGCGGGGGAAAACAAAGCGGATGCGGCCACGCGTTGGGGAAAACTAAGCGGATACGGCCAAGTGTTGGGGAAAAATGGCCCGAAAACAGCCCAGCGGCAAGCGGAAGCGGCTAACGTTGGGGAAAATTGACCCGAAAACAGTTAAGCGGGGGAAAACTAAGCGGATGTGGGCACGCGTTGGGGAAAACTAAGCGGATGCGGCCAAGTGTCGGTGGAAATTGGCCCGAAAACAGCCCAGCGGCAAGCGGAAGCGGCTAACGTTGGGCAAAAGTGACCCGAAAACAGTTCAGCGGGGGAAAACTAAGCGGATGCGGCCACGCGTTGGGGAAAACTAAGCGGATACGGCCAAGAGTCGGTGGAAATTGGCCCGAAAACAGTCCAGCGGCAAGCGGAAGCGGCTAACGTTTGGCAAAACTGACCCGAAAACAGTTCAGCGGGGCAAATTTTTGAAATTTTTTTTGAAATTTTTGAAGTTTTTTTGGGTTTTTGGACTTTTTTTGAATTTTTGAAATTTTTGAATTTTTTTGAATTTTTTTGAATTTTTTGAATTTTTTTTGAATTTTTGAAATATTTTTTTTTTTTTTGAATTTATTTGATTTTATAAATTTTTTGTGATTTTTTGAGATTTTTTTGAATATTTTACATGGGTGATTTGGACTTGGGGGATTTTCAGGGGGTGGTAACCCTGGGCGTGGCTAGAGCCTCAAAATGCATATTCCCCTATAGGGGGGCAAGGTTTTCAAAAATGGTTGAAATCCCCAGCCGTAAAGCCGGTGAAAAGCGGTCGGGCAGGGTGACTCCGCGTGGAGTTTCGCCCGTAAGGCCGATGCGGGTAGCCGCGCGGGTTGAAATCCCCAGCCGTAAAGCCGGTGAAACACGGTTCATTGGGGCGCCTAAGCGTGGAGGCGCCCCGCAGAGACCGAGCGGGTTGAAATCCCCAGCCGTAAAGCCAGCGAAACACGGTTCATTGGGGCGCCTAAGCGTGGAGGCGCCCCGCAGAGACCGAGCGGGTTGAAATCCCCAGCCGTAAAGCCGGCGAAACACGGTTCATTGGGGCGCCTAAGCGTGGAGGCGCCCGCAGAGACCGAGCGGGTTGAAATCCCCAGCCGTAAAGCCGGCGAAACAAGTTCGGGCAGGGCGACTCCGCGTGGAGTTTCGCCCGTAAGACCGATGCGGGTAGCCGCGCGGGTTGAAATCCCCAGCCGTAAAGCCGGCGAAACACGGTTCATTGGGGCGCCTAAGCGTGGAGGCGCCCGCAGAGACCGAGCGGGTTGAAATCCCCAGCCGTAAAGCCGGCGAAACAAGTTCGGGCAGGGCGACTCCGCGTGGAGTTTCGCCCGTAAGACCGATGCGGGTAGCCGCGCGGGTTGAAATCCCCAGCCGTAAAGCCGGCGAAACACGGTTCATTGGGGCGCCTAAGCGTGGAGGCACCCCGCAGAGACCGAGCGGGTTGAAATCCCCAGCCGTAAAGCCGGCGAAACAAGTTCGGGCAGGGCGACTCCGCGTGGAGTTTCGCCCGTAAGACCGATGCGGGTAGCCGCGCGGGTTGAAATCCCCAGCCGTAAAGCCGGCGAAACACGGTTCATTGGGGCGCCTAAGCGTGGAGGCGCCCCGCAGAGACCGAGCGGGTTGAAATCCCCAGCCGTAAAGCCGGCGAAACACGTTCGGGCTGGGCGTCTAAGCGTGGAGGCGCCCGTAAGACCGATGCGGGTAGCCGTGCGGGTTG
>NC_135923.1:14417876-14422876 GCF_964058835.1 Carex rostrata
AGTCCAGCGGCAAGCGGAAACGGCTAACGTTGGGACAAAGTGACCCGAAAACAGTTCAGCTGGGGAAAATTAAGCGGATGCAGCCAAGCGTTGGGGAAAACTAAGCGGATCCGGCCCAGAGTCGGTGGAAATTGGCCCGAAAACAGTCCAGCGGCAAGCGGAAGCGGCTAACGTTGGGCAAAAGTGACCCGAAAACAGTTCAGCGGGGGAAAACTAAGCGGATGCGGCCACGCGTTGGGGAAAACTAAGCGGATACGGCCAAGTGTTGGGGAAAAATGGCCCGAAAACAGCCCAGCGGCAAGCGGAAGCGGCTAACGTTGGGGAAAAGTGACCCGAAAACAGTTAAGCGGGGGAAAACTAAGCGGATGCGGCCAAGTGTCGGTGGAAATTGGCCCGAAAACAGCCCAGCGGCAAGCGGAAGCGGCTAACGTTGGGCAAAAGTGACCCGAAAACAGTTCAGCGGGGGAAAACTAAGCGGATGCGGCCACGCGTTGGGGAAAACTAAGCGGATACGGCCAAGAGTCGGTGGAAATTGGCCCGAAAACAGTCCAGCGGCAAGCGGAAGCGGCTAACGTTGGGCAAAACTGGCCCGAAAACAGTTCAGCGGGGCAAATTTTTGAAATTTTTTTGAAATTTTTTTGAATTTTTGAAATTTTTGAAGTTTTTTTGGGTTTTTGGACTTTTTTTGAATTTTTGAATTTTTTGAATTTTTTTGAATTTTTTTGAATTTTTTGAATTTTTTTTGAATTTTTGAAATTTTTTTTTTTTTTTTGAATTTATTTGATTTTATAAATTTTTTTTGATTTTTTGAGATTTTTTTGAATATTTTACATGGGTGATTTTGACTTGGGGGATTTTCAGGGGGTGGTAACCCTGGGCGTGGCTAGAGCCTCAAAATGCATATTCCCCTATAGGGGGGCAAGGTTTTCAAAAATGGGTGCCCCCTCATGTACACGCGCGTGGGTGTACATGGCCCCGTCGGTGCCAGCGTGGGTGGAAAATGGCCCGAAAACAGCCCAGCGGCAAGCGGAAGCGGCTAACGTTGGGCAAAACTGACCCGAAAGCAGTATAGCTTGGAAAATTAAGCGGATGCAGCCAATTGTTGGCGAAAACTAAGCGGATACGGCCAAGTGACGGTGAAAAATGGCCCGAAAACAGTCCAGCGGTAAGCGGAAACGGCTAACGTTGGGCAAAAGTGACCCGAAAACAGTTCAGCTGGGGGAAATTAAGCGGAAGCAGCCAAGCGTTGGGCAAAACCAAGCGGATACGGCCAAGAGTCGGTGGAAAATGGCCCGAAAACAGTCCAGCGGCAACCGGAAACGGCTAACGTTGGGACAAAGTGACCCGAAAACAGTTCAGCTGGGGAAAATTAAGCGGATGCAGCCAAGCGTTGGGGAAAACTAAGCGGATCCGGCCCAGAGTCGGTGGAAATTGGCCCGAAAACAGTCCAGCGGCAAGCGGAAGCGGCTAACGTTGGGCAAAAGTGACCCGAAAACAGTTCAGCGGGGGAAAACTAAGCGGATGCGGCCACGCGTTGGGGAAAACTAAGCGGATACGGCCAAGTGTTGGGGAAAAATGGCCCGAAAACAGCCCAGCGGCAAGCGGAAGCGGCTAACGTTGGGGAAAAGTGACCCGAAAACAGTTAAGCGGGGGAAAACTAAGCGGATGCGGCCAAGTGTCGGTGGAAATTGGCCCGAAAACAGCCCAGCGGCAAGCGGAAGCGGCTAACGTTGGGCAAAAGTGACCCGAAAACAGTTCAGCGGGGGAAAACTAAGCGGATGCGGCCACGCGTTGGGGAAAACTAAGCGGATACGGCCAAGAGTCGGTGGAAATTGGCCCGAAAACAGTCCAGCGGCAAGCGGAAGCGGCTAACGTTGGGCAAAACTGACCCGAAAACAGTTCAGCGGGGCAAATTTTTGAAATTTTTTTGAAATTTTTTTGAATTTTTGAAGTTTTTTTGGGTTTTTGGACTTTTTTTGAATTTTTTGAATTTTTTTGAATTTTTTTGAATTTTTTGAATTTTTTTTGAATTTTTGAAATTTTTTTTTTTTTTTTGAATTTATTTGATTTTATAAATTTTTTGTGATTTTTTGAGATTTTTTTGAATATTTTACATGGGTGATTTTGACTTGGGGGATTTTCAGGGGGTGGTAACCCTGGGCGTGGCTAGAGCCTCAAAATGCATATTCCCCTATAGGGGGGCAAGGTTTTCAAAAATGGGTGCCCCCTCATGTACACGCGCGTGGGTGTACATGGCCCCGTCGGTGCCAGCGTGGGTGGAAAATGGCCCGAAAACAGCCCAGCGGCAAGCGGAATCGGCTAACGTTGGGCAAAACTGACCCGAAAGCAGTATAGCTTGGAAAATTAAGCGGATGCAGCCAATTGTTGGCGAAAACTAAGCGGATACGGCCAAGTGACGGTGAAAAATGGCCCGAAAACAGTCCAGCGGCAAGCGGAAACGGCTAACGTTGGGCAAAAGTGACCCGAAAACAGTTCAGCTGGGGGAAATTAAGCGGAAGCAGCCAAGCGTTGGGCAAAACCAAGCGGATACGGCCAAGAGTCGGTGGAAAATGGCCCGAAAACAGTCCAGCGGCAAGCGGAAACGGCTAACGTTGGGACAAAGTGACCCGAAAACAGTTCAGCTGGGGAAAATTAAGCGGATGCAGCCAAGCGTTGGGGAAAACTAAGCGGATCCGGCCCAGAGTCGGTGGAAATTGGCCCGAAAACAGTCCAGCGGCAAGCGGAAGCGGCTAACGTTGGGCAAAAGTGACCCGAAAACAGTTCAGCGGGGGAAAACTAAGCGGATGCGGCCACGCGTTGGGGAAAACTAAGCGGATACGGCCAAGTGTTGGGGAAAAATGGCCCGAAAACAGCCCAGCGGCAAGCGGAAGCGGCTAACGTTGGGGAAAAGTGACCCGAAAACAGTTAAGCGGGGGAAAACTAAGCGGATGCGGCCAAGTGTCGGTGGAAATTGGCCCGAAAACAGCCCAGCGGCAAGCGGAAGCGGCTAACGTTGGGCAAAAGTGACCCGAAAACAGTTCAGCGGGGGAAAACTAAGCGGATGCGGCCACGCGTTGGGGAAAACTAAGCGGATACGGCCAAGAGTCGGTGGAAATTGGCCCGAAAACAGTCCAGCGGCAAGCGGAAGCGGCTAACGTTGGACAAAACTGACCCGAAAACAGTTCAGCGGGGCAAATTTTTGAAATTTTTTTGAAATTTTTTTGAATTTTTGAAATTTTTGAAGTTTTTTTGGGTTTTTGGACTTTTTTTGAATTTTTGAATTTTTTGAATTTTTTTGAATTTTTTTGAATTTTTTGAATTTTTTTTGAATTTTTGAAATTTTTTTTTTTTTTTTGAATTTATTTGATTTTATAAATTTTTTGTGATTTTTTGAGATTTTTTTGAATATTTTACATGGGTGATTTTGACTTGGGGGATTTTCAGGGGGTGGTAACCCTGGGCGTGGCTAGAGCCTCAAAATGCATATTCCCCTATAGGGGGGCAAGGTTTTCAAAAATGGGTGCCCCCTCATGTACACGCGCGTGGGTGTACATGGCCCCGTCGGTGCCAGCGTGGGTGGAAAATGGCCCGAAAACAGCCCAGCGGCAAGCGGAAGCGGCTAACGTTGGGCAAAACTGACCCGAAAGCAGTATAGCTTGGAAAATTAAGCGGATGCAGCCAATTGTTGGCGAAAACTAAGCGGATACGGCCAAGTGTCGGTGAAAAATGGCCCGAAAACAGTCCAGCGGCAAGCGGAAACGGCTAACGTTGGGCAAAAGTGACCCGAAAACAGTTCAGCTGGGGGAAATTAAGCGGAAGCAGCCAAGCGTTGGGCAAAACCAAGCGGATACGGCCAAGAGTCGGTGGAAAATGGCCCGAAAACAGTCCAGCGGCAACCGGAAACGGCTAACGTTGGGACAAAGTGACCCGAAAACAGTTCAGCTGGGGAAAATTAAGCGGATGCAGCCAAGCGTTGGGGAAAACTAAGCGGATCCAGCCCAGAGTCGGTGGAAATTGGCCCGAAAACAGTCCAGCGGCAAGCGGAAGCGGCTAACGTTGGGCAAAAGTGACCCGAAAACAGTTCAGCGGGGGAAAACTAAGCGGATGCGGCCACGCGTTGGGGAAAACTAAGCGGATACGGCCAAGTGTTGGGGAAAAATGGCCCGAAAACAGCCCAGCGGCAAGCGGAAGCGGCTAACGTTGGGGAAAAGTGACCCGAAAACAGTTAAGCGGGGGAAAACTAAGCGGATGCGGCCACGCGTTGGGGAAAGCTAAGCGGATGCGGCCAAGTGTCGGTGGAAATTGGCCCGAAAACAGCCCAGCGGCAAGCGGAAGCGGCTAACGTTGGGCAAAAGTGACCCGAAAACAGTTCAGCGGGGGAAAACTAAGCGGATGCGGCCACGCGTTGGGGAAAACTAAGCGGATACGGCCAAGAGTCGGTGGAAATTGGCCCGAAAACAGTCCAGCGGCAAGCCGAAGCGGCTAACGTTGGGCAAAACTGACCCGAAAACAGTTCAGCGGGGGAAAACTAAGCGGATGCGGCCACGCGTTGGGGAAAACTAAGCGGATGCGGCCAAGTGTCGGTGGAAATTGGCCCGAAAACAGCCCAGCGGCAAGCGGAAGCGGCTAACGTTGGGCAAAACTGACCCGAAAACAGTTCAGCGGGGGAAAACTAAGCGGATGCGGCCACGCGTTGGGGAAAACTAAGCGGATACGGCCAAGAGTCGGTGGAAATTGGCCCGAAAACAGTCCAGCGGCAAGCGGAAGCGGCTAACGTTGGGCAAAACTGACCCGAAAACAGTTCAGCGGGGGAAAACTAAGCGGATGCGGCCACGCGTTGGGGAAAACTAAGCGGATACGGCCAAGTGTTGGGGAAAAATGGCCCGAAAACAGCCCAGCGGCAAGCGGAAGCGGCTAACGTTGGGCAAAAGTGACCCGAAAACAGTTCAGCGGGGGAAAACTAAGCGGATGCGGCCACGCGTTGGGGAAAACTAAGCGGA
>NC_135923.1:14432876-14437876 GCF_964058835.1 Carex rostrata
TTTTTTCGGATTGGATGGTTCACACCCGGTGTGGACCATTTCTCAAACTTCCGGATTGTACGCGATCCAAATTATGGATATTGTAATACTTTTTTGATATTTTGAAAATGTTCAAATTTATAAAAAATATAAAATATGAAATCTGCAGTTTGGAAAAAAATTGGAAGTTTGAAACCTGAAGTTCAACAAAAAAAACGGCTAACGTTGGGGAAAAGTGACCCGAAAACAGTTAAGCGGGGGAAAACTAAGCGGATGCGGCCAAGTGTCGGTGGAAATTGGCCCGAAAACAGCCCAGCGGCAAGCGGAAGCGGCTAACGTTGGGCAAAAGTGACCCGAAAACAGTTCAGCGGGGGAAAACTAAGCGGATGCAGCCAATTGTTGGCGAAAACTAAGCGGATACGGCCAAGTGACGGTGAAAAATGGCCCGAAAACAGTCCAGCGGCAAGCGGAAACGGCTAACGTTGGGCAAAAGTGACCCGAAAACAGTTCAGCTGGGGGAAATTAAGCGGAAGCAGCCAAGCGTTGGGCAAAACCAAGCGGATACGGCCAAGAGTCGGTGGAAAATGGCCCGAAAACAGTCCAGCGGCAAGCGGAAACGGCTAACGTTGGGACAAAGTGACCCGAAAACAGTTCAGCTGGGGAAAATTAAGCGGATGCAGCCAAGCGTTGGGGAAAACTAAGCGGATCCGGCCCAGAGTCGGTGGAAATTGGCCCGAAAACAGTCCAGCGGCAAGCGGAAGCGGCTAACGTTGGGCAAAAGTGACCCGAAAACAGTTCAGCGGGGGAAAACTAAGCGGATGCGGCCACGCGTTGGGGAAAACTAAGCGGATACGGCCAAGTGTTGGGGAAAAATGGCCCGAAAACAGCCCAGCGGCAAGCGGAAGCGGCTAACGTTGGGGAAAAGTGACCCGAAAACAGTTAAGCGGGGGAAAACTAAGCGGATGCGGCCAAGTGTCGGTGGAAATTGGCCCGAAAACAGCCCAGCGGCAAGCGGAAGCGGCTAACGTTGGGCAAAAGTGACCCGAAAACAGTTCAGCGGGGGAAAACTAAGCGGATGCGGCCACGCGTTGGGGAAAACTAAGCGGATACGGCCAAGAGTCGGTGGAAATTGGCCCGAAAACAGTCCAGCGGCAAGCGGAAGCGGCTAACGTTGGGCAAAACTGGCCCGAAAACAGTTCAGCGGGGCAAATTTTTGAAATTTTTTTGAAATTTTTTTGAATTTTTGAAATTTTTGAAGTTTTTTTGGGTTTTTGGACTTTTTTTGAATTTTTGAATTTTTTGAATTTTTTTGAATTTTTTTGAATTTTTTGAATTTTTTTTGAATTTTTGAAATTTTTTTTTTTTTTTTGAATTTATTTGATTTTATAAATTTTTTGTGATTTTTTGAGATTTTTTTGAATATTTTACATGGGTGATTTTGACTTGGGGGATTTTCAGGGGGTGGTAACCCTGGGCGTGGCTAGAGCCTCAAAATGCATATTCCCCTATAGGGGGGCAAGGTTTTCAAAAATGGGTGCCCCCTCATGTACACGCGCGTGGGTGTACATGGCCCCGTCGGTGCCAGCGTGGGTGGAAAATGGCCCGAAAACAGCCCAGCGGCAAGCGGAAGCGGCTAACGTTGGGCAAAACTGACCCGAAAGCAGTATAGCTTGGAAAATTAAGCGGATGCAGCCAATTGTTGGCGAAAACTAAGCGGATACGGCCAAGTGACGGTGAAAAATGGCCCGAAAACAGTCCAGCGGCAAGCGGAAACGGCTAACGTTGGGCAAAAGTGACCCGAAAACAGTTCAGCTGGGGGAAATTAAGCGGAAGCAGCCAAGCGTTGGGCAAAACCAAGCGGATACGGCCAAGAGTCGGTGGAAAATGGCCCGAAAACAGTCCAGCGGCAAGCGGAAACGGCTAACGTTGGGACAAAGTGACCCGAAAACAGTTCAGCTGGGGAAAATTAAGCGGATGCAGCCAAGCGTTGGGGAAAACTAAGCGGATCCGGCCCAGAGTCGGTGGAAATTGGCCCGAAAACAGTCCAGCGGCAAGCGGAAGCGGCTAACGTTGGGCAAAAGTGACCCGAAAACAGTTCAGCGGGGGAAAACTAAGCGGATGCGGCCACGCGTTGGGGAAAACTAAGCGGATACGGCCAAGTGTTGGGGAAAAATGGCCCGAAAACAGCCCAGCGGCAAGCGGAAGCGGCTAACGTTGGGGAAAAGTGACCCGAAAACAGTTAAGCGGGGGAAAACTAAGCGGATGCGGCCAAGTGTCGGTGGAAATTGGCCCGAAAACAGCCCAGCGGCAAGCGGAAGCGGCTAACGTTGGGCAAAAGTGACCCGAAAACAGTTCAGCGGGGGAAAACTAAGCGGATGCGGCCACGCGTTGGGGAAAACTAAGCGGATACGGCCAAGAGTCGGTGGAAATTGGCCCGAAAACAGTCCAGCGGCAAGCGGAAGCGGCTAACGTTGGGCAAAACTGGCCCGAAAACAGTTCAGCGGGGCAAATTTTTGAAATTTTTTTTGAAATTTTTTTGAATTTTTGAAATTTTTGAAGTTTTTTTGGGTTTTTGGACTTTTTTTGAATTTTTGAATTTTTTGAATTTTTTTGAATTTTTTTGAATTTTTTGAATTTTTTTTGAATTTTTGAAATTTTTTTTTTTTTTTTGAATTTATTTGATTTTATAAATTTTTTGTGATTTTTTGAGATTTTTTTGAATATTTTACATGGGTGATTTTGACTTGGGGGATTTTCAGGGGGTGGTAACCCTGGGCGTGGCTAGAGCCTCAAAATGCATATTCCCCTATAGGGGGGCAAGGTTTTCAAAAATGGGTGCCCCCTCATGTACACGCGCGTGGGTGTACATGGCCCCGTCGGTGCCAGCGTGGGTGGAAAATGGCCCGAAAACAGCCCAGCGGCAAGCGGAAGCGGCTAACGTTGGGCAAAACTGACCCGAAAGCAGTATAGCTTGGAAAATTAAGCGGATGCAGCCAATTGTTGGCGAAAACTAAGCGGATACGGCCAAGTGTCGGTGAAAAATGGCCCGAAAACAGTCCAGCGGCAAGCGGAAACGGCTAACGTTGGGCAAAAGTGACCCGAAAACAGTTCAGCTGGGGGAAATTAAGCGGAAGCAGCCAAGCGTTGGGCAAAACCAAGCGGATACGGCCAAGAGTCGGTGGAAAATGGCCCGAAAACAGTCCAGCGGCAACCGGAAACGGCTAACGTTGGGACAAAGTGACCCGAAAACAGTTCAGCTGGGGAAAATTAAGCGGATGCAGCCAAGCGTTGGGGAAAACTAAGCGGATCCAGCCCAGAGTCGGTGGAAATTGGCCCGAAAACAGTCCAGCGGCAAGCGGAAGCGGCTAACGTTGGGCAAAAGTGACCCGAAAACAGTTCAGCGGGGGAAAACTAAGCGGATGCGGCCACGCGTTGGGGAAAACTAAGCGGATACGGCCAAGTGTTGGGGAAAAATGGCCCGAAAACAGCCCAGCGGCAAGCGGAAGCGGCTAACGTTGGGGAAAAGTGACCCGAAAACAGTTAAGCGGGGGAAAACTAAGCGGATGCGGCCACGCGTTGGGGAAAGCTAAGCGGATGCGGCCAAGTGTCGGTGGAAATTGGCCCGAAAACAGCCCAGCGGCAAGCGGAAGCGGCTAACGTTGGGCAAAAGTGACCCGAAAACAGTTCAGCGGGGGAAAACTAAGCGGATGCGGCCACGCGTTGGGGAAAACTAAGCGGATACGGCCAAGAGTCGGTGGAAATTGGCCCGAAAACAGTCCAGCGGCAAGCCGAAGCGGCTAACGTTGGGCAAAACTGACCCGAAAACAGTTCAGCGGGGGAAAACTAAGCGGATGCGGCCACGCGTTGGGGAAAACTAAGCGGATGCGGCCAAGTGTCGGTGGAAATTGGCCCGAAAACAGCCCAGCGGCAAGCGGAAGCGGCTAACGTTGGGCAAAACTGACCCGAAAACAGTTCAGCGGGGGAAAACTAAGCGGATGCGGCCACGCGTTGGGGAAAACTAAGCGGATATGGCCAAGAGTCGGTGGAAATTGGCCCGAAAACAGTCCAGCGGCAAGCGGAAGCGGCTAACGTTGGGCAAAACTGACCCGAAAACAGTTCAGCGGGGGAAAACTAAGCGGATGCGGCCACGCGTTGGGGAAAACTAAGCGGATACGGCCAAGTGTTGGGGAAAAATGGCCCGAAAACAGCCCAGCGGCAAGCGGAAGCGGCTAACGTTGGGCAAAAGTGACCCGAAAACAGTTCAGCGGGGGAAAACTAAGCGGATGCGGCCACGCGTTGGGGAAAACTAAGCGGATACGGCCAAGGGTCGGTGAAAAAGGGCCCGAAAACAGTCCAGCGGCAAGCGGAAGCCGCTAACGTTGGGCAAAAGTGACCCGAAAACAGTCCAGCGGGGGAAAACTAAGCGGATGCGGCCAAGCGTTGGGGAAAACTAAGCGGATACGGCCAAGCGTCGGTGAAAAAGGCCCGAAAACAGTCCAGCGGCATGCCGAAGCGGCTAACGTTGGGCAAAAATGGCCAAAAGCGATGGAGCAGGGCGGTCTGAATCTATGCATCCACATAAAATGGGGGGTAAACCTGGGGGATTTCCAGGGGGTGGTAACCCTGGGCGTGGCTGGAGACCCAAAATGCATATTCCCCTATAGGGGGGAAGGATTTTTGGAAGAGGCAGCCCCTCATGTACATGCCAAGCGGGGTGTACATGGCCCCTGTGGGTGCCTCCGTCGGTGTAAAATGGCCCGAAAAACAAGATTATGTTACCCGAAAACACGATTATTTTACCGAAAAAACACGGTTGAGCGGGGGCAGTAAGCACGGTTGAGCGGGGGCAAAAAACACGGTTGAGCGGGGGCAAAAAACACGGTGCAGCGGGGACAAAAGACACGATTTTGTTACCGAAAAACATGGCCCGTCGGGGGCAAGGAACACGAATATGTTACCGAAAAACACGGACCACGCGGGTTGAAATCCCCAGCCGTAGAGCCGGCGAAACACGGTGGGGC
>NC_135923.1:14447876-14452876 GCF_964058835.1 Carex rostrata
ATTTTTTTTTTTTTTTTGAATTTATTTGATTTTATAAATTTTTTGTGATTTTTTGAGATTTTTTTGAATATTTTACATGGGTGATTTTGACTTGGGGGATTTTCAGGGGGTGGTAACCCTGGGCGTGGCTAGAGCCTCAAAATGCATATTCCCCTATAGGGGGGCAAGGTTTTCAAAAATGGGTGCCCCCTCATGTACACGCGCGTGGGTGTACATGGCCCCGTCGGTGCCAGCGTGGGTGGAAAATGGCCCGAAAACAGCCCAGCGGCAAGCGGAAGCGGCTAACGTTGGGCAAAACTGACCCGAAAGCAGTATAGCTTGGAAAATTAAGCGGATGCAGCCAATTGTTGGCGAAAACTAAGCGGATACGGCCAAGTGACGGTGAAAAATGGCCCGAAAACAGTCCAGCGGCAAGCGGAAACGGCTAACGTTGGGCAAAAGTGACCCGAAAACAGTTCAGCTGGGGGAAATTAAGCGGAAGCAGCCAAGCGTTGGGCAAAACCAAGCGGATACGGCCAAGAGTCGGTGGAAAATGGCCCGAAAACAGTCCAGCGGCAAGCGGAAACGGCTAACGTTGGGACAAAGTGACCCGAAAACAGTTCAGCTGGGGAAAATTAAGCGGATGCCAGCGGCAAGCGGAAGCGGCTAACGTTGGGCAAAAGTGACCCGAAAACAGTTCAGCGGGGGAAAACTAAGCGGATGCGGCCACGCGTTGGGGAAAACTAAGCGGATACGGCCAAGTGTTGGGGAAAAATGGCCCGAAAACAGCCCAGCGGCAAGCGGAAGCGGCTAACGTTGGGGAAAAGTGACCCGAAAACAGTTAAGCGGGGGAAAACTAAGCGGATGCGGCCAAGTGTCGGTGGAAATTGGCCCGAAAACAGCCCAGCGGCAAGCGGAAGCGGCTAACGTTGGGCAAAAGTGACCCGAAAACAGTTCAGCGGGGGAAAACTAAGCGGATGCGGGCACGCGTTGGGGAAAACTAAGCGGATACGGCCAAGAGTCGGTGGAAATTGGCCCGAAAACAGTCCAGCGGCAAGCGGAAGCGGCTAACGTTGGGCAAAACTGACCCGAAAACAGTTCAGCGGGGCAAATTTTTGAAATTTTTTTGAAATTTTTTTGAATTTTTGAAATTTTTGAAGTTTTTTTGGGTTTTTGGACTTTTTTTGAATTTTTGAATTTTTTGAATTTTTTTGAATTTTTTTGAATTTTTTGAATTTTTTTTGAATTTTTGAAATTTTTTTTTTTTTTTTGAATTTATTTGATTTTATAAATTTTTTTTGATTTTTTGAGATTTTTTTGAATATTTTACATGGGTGATTTTGACTTGGGGGATTTTCAGGGGGTGGTAACCCTGGGCGTGGCTAGAGCCTCAAAATGCATATTCCCCTATAGGGGGGCAAGGTTTTCAAAAATGGGTGCCCCCTCATGTACACGCGCGTGGGTGTACATGGCCCCGTCGGTGCCAGCGTGGGTGGAAAATGGCCCGAAAACAGCCCAGCGGCAAGCGGAAGCGGCTAACGTTGGGCAAAACTGACCCGAAAGCAGTATAGCTTGGAAAATTAAGCGGATGCAGCCAATTGTTGGCGAAAACTAAGCGGATACGGCCAAGTGACGGTGAAAAATGGCCCGAAAACAGTCCAGCGGCAAGCGGAAACGGCTAACGTTGGGCAAAAGTGACCCGAAAACAGTTCAGCTGGGGGAAATTAAGCGGAAGCAGCCAAGCGTTGGGCAAAACCAAGCGGATACGGCCAAGAGTCGGTGGAAAATGGCCCGAAAACAGTCCAGCGGCAAGCGGAAACGGCTAACGTTGGGACAAAGTGACCCGAAAACAGTTCAGCTGGGGAAAATTAAGCGGATGCAGCCAAGCGTTGGGGAAAACTAAGCGGATCCGGCCCAGAGTCGGTGGAAATTGGCCCGAAAACAGTCCAGCGGCAAGCGGAAGCGGCTAACGTTGGGCAAAAGTGACCCGAAAACAGTTCAGCGGGGGAAAACTAAGCGGATGCGGCCACGCGTTGGGGAAAACTAAGCGGATACGGCCAAGTGTTGGGGAAAAATGGCCCGAAAACAGCCCAGCGGCAAGCGGAAGCGGCTAACGTTGGGGAAAAGTGACCCGAAAACAGTTAAGCGGGGGAAAACTAAGCGGATGCGGCCACGCGTTGGGGAAAGCTAAGCGGATGCGGCCAAGTGTCGGTGGAAATTGGCCCGAAAACAGCCCAGCGGCAAGCGGAAGCGGCTAACGTTGGGCAAAAGTGACCCGAAAACAGTTCAGCGGGGGAAAACTAAGCGGATGCGGCCACGCGTTGGGGAAAACTAAGCGGATACGGCCAAGAGTCGGTGGAAATTGGCCCGAAAACAGTCCAGCGGCAAGCCGAAGCGGCTAACGTTGGGCAAAACTGACCCGAAAACAGTTCAGCGGGGGAAAACTAAGCGGATGCGGCCACGCGTTGGGGAAAACTAAGCGGATGCGGCCAAGTGTCGGTGGAAATTGGCCCGAAAACAGCCCAGCGGCAAGCGGAAGCGGCTAACGTTGGGCAAAACTGACCCGAAAACAGTTCAGCGGGGGAAAACTAAGCGGATGCGGCCACGCGTTGGGGAAAACTAAGCGGATACGGCCAAGAGTCGGTGGAAATTGGCCCGAAAACAGTCCAGCGGCAAGCGGAAGCGGCTAACGTTGGGCAAAACTGACCCGAAAACAGTTCAGCGGGGGAAAACTAAGCGGATGCGGCCACGCGTTGGGGAAAACTAAGCGGATACGGCCAAGTGTTGGGGAAAAATGGCCCGAAAACAGCCCAGCGGCAAGCGGAAGCGGCTAACGTTGGGCAAAAGTGACCCGAAAACAGTTCAGCGGGGGAAAACTAAGCGGATGCGGCCACGCGTTGGGGAAAACTAAGCGGATACGGCCAAGGGTCGGTGAAAAAGGGCCCGAAAACAGTCCAGCGGCAAGCGGAAGCCGCTAACGTTGGGCAAAAGTGACCCGAAAACAGTCCAGCGGGGGAAAACTAAGCGGATGCGGCCAAGCGTTGGGGAAAACTAAGCGGATACGGCCAAGCGTCGGTGAAAAAGGCCCGAAAACAGTCCAGCGGCATGCCGAAGCGGCTAACGTTGGGCAAAAATGGCCAAAAGCGATGGAGCAGGGCGGTCTGAATCTATGCATCCACATAAAATGGGGGGTAAACCTGGGGGATTTCCAGGGGGTGGTAACCCTGGGCGTGGCTGGAGACCCAAAATGCATATTCCCCTATAGGGGGGAAGGATTTTTGGAAGAGGCAGCCCCTCATGTACATGCCAAGCGGGGTGTACATGGCCCCTGTGGGTGCCTCCGTCGGTGTAAAATGGCCCGAAAAACAAGATTATGTTACCCGAAAACACGATTATGTTACCGAAAAAACACGGTTGAGCGGGGGCAGTAAGCACGGTTGAGCGGGGGCAAAAAACACGGTTGAGCGGGGGCAAAAAACACGGTGCAGCGGGGACAAAAGACACGATTTTGTTACCGAAAAACATGGCCCGTCGGGGGCAAGGAACACGAATATGTTACCGAAAAACACGGACCACGCGGGTTGAAATCCCCAGCCGTAGAGCCGGCGAAACACGGTGGGGCAGGGCGTCTAAGCGTGGAGGCGCCCGTAAGACCGATGCGGGTTGAAATCCCCAGCCGTAAAGCCGGCGAAAAGCGGTCGGGCAGGGTGACTCCGCGTGGAGTTTCGCCCGTAAGGCCGATGCGGGTAGCCGCGCGGGTTGAAATCCCCAGCCGTAAAGCCGGGAAACACGGTTCATTGGGGCGCCTAAGCGTGGAGGCGCCCCGCAGAGACCGAGCGGGTTGAAATCCCCAGCCGTAAAGCCGGCGAAACACGGTTCATTGGGGCGCCTAAGCGTGGAGGCGCCCCGCAGAGACCGAGCGGGTTGAAATCCCCAGCCGTAAAGCCGGCGAAACACGGTTGAGCGGGGCATCTAAGCGTGGAGGCGCCCCGCAGAGACCGAGCGGGTTGAAATCCCCAGCCGTAAAGCCGGCGAAACACGTTCGGGCAGGGCGACTCCGCGTGGAGTTTCGCCCGTAAGACCGATGCGGGTAGCCGCGCGGGTTGAAATCCCCAGCCGTAAAGCCGGCGAAACACGGTTCATTGGGGCACCTAAGCGTGGAGGCGCCCCGGAGAGACCGAGCGGGTTGAAATCCCCAGCCGTAAAGCCGGCGAAACACGTTCGGGCAGGGCGTCTAAGCGTGGAGGCGCCCGTAAGTCCGATGCGGGTAGCCGCGCGGGTTGAAATCCCCAGCCGTAAAGCCGGCGAAACACGGTTGAGCGGGGCGCCTAAGCGTGGAGGCGCCCCGCAGTGACCGAGCGGGTTGAAATCCCCAGCCGTAAAGCCGGCGAAACACGGTTGAGCGGGGCGCCTAAGCGTGGAGGCGCCCCGCAGAGACCGAGCGGGTTGAAATCCCCAGCCGTAAAGCCGGCGAAACACGTTCGGGCAGGGCGACTCCGCGTGGAGTTTCGCCCGTAAGACCGATGCGGGTAGCCGCGCGGGTTGAAATCCCCAGCCGTAAAGCCGGCGAAACACGGTTCATTGGGGCGCCTAAGCGTGGAGGCGCCCCGCAGAGACCGAGCGGGTTGAAATCCCCAGCCGTAAAGCCGGCGAAACACGTTCGGGCAGGGCGTCTAAGCGTGGAGGCGCCCGTAAGACCGATGCGGGTAGCCGCGCGGGTTGAAATCCCCAGCCGTAAAGCCAGCGAAACACGGTTGAGCGGGGCGCCTAAGCGTGGAGGCGCCCCGCAGTGACCGAGCGGGTTGAAATCCCCAGCCGTAAAGCCGGCGAAACACGGTTGAGCGGGGTGCCTAAGCGTGGAGGCGCCCCGCAGAGACCGATGCGGGTTGAAATCCCCAGCCGTAAAGCCGGGGAAACACGATCGGGCAGGGCGTCTAAGCGTGGAGGCGCCCGTAAGACCGATGCGGGTAGCCGCAAGGGTTGAAATCCCCAGCTGTAAAGCCGGCGAAACACGGTTGAGC
>NC_135923.1:14462876-14465376 GCF_964058835.1 Carex rostrata
CCAGCGGCAAGCGGAAGCGGCTAACGTTGGGCAAAACTGACCCGAAAGCAGTATAGCTTGGAAAATTAAGCGGATGCAGCCAATTGTTGGCGAAAACTAAGCGGATACGGCCAAGTGTCGGTGAAAAATGGCCCGAAAACAGTCCAGCGGCAAGCGGAAACGGCTAACGTTGGGCAAAAGTGACCCGAAAACAGTTCAGCTGGGGGAAATTAAGCGGAAGCAGCCAAGCGTTGGGCAAAACCAAGCGGATACGGCCAAGAGTCGGTGGAAAATGGCCCGAAAACAGTCCAGCGGCAACCGGAAACGGCTAACGTTGGGACAAAGTGACCCGAAAACAGTTCAGCTGGGGAAAATTAAGCGGATGCAGCCAAGCGTTGGGGAAAACTAAGCGGATCCAGCCCAGAGTCGGTGGAAATTGGCCCGAAAACAGTCCAGCGGCAAGCGGAAGCGGCTAACGTTGGGCAAAAGTGACCCGAAAACAGTTCAGCGGGGGAAAACTAAGCGGATGCGGCCACGCGTTGGGGAAAACTAAGCGGATACGGCCAAGTGTTGGGGAAAAATGGCCCGAAAACAGCCCAGCGGCAAGCGGAAGCGGCTAACGTTGGGGAAAAGTGACCCGAAAACAGTTAAGCGGGGGAAAACTAAGCGGATGCGGCCACGCGTTGGGGAAAGCTAAGCGGATGCGGCCAAGTGTCGGTGGAAATTGGCCCGAAAACAGCCCAGCGGCAAGCGGAAGCGGCTAACGTTGGGCAAAAGTGACCCGAAAACAGTTCAGCGGGGGAAAACTAAGCGGATGCGGCCACGCGTTGGGGAAAACTAAGCGGATACGGCCAAGAGTCGGTGGAAATTGGCCCGAAAACAGTCCAGCGACAAGCCGAAGCGGCTAACGTTGGGCAAAACTGACCCGAAAACAGTTCAGCGGGGGAAAACTAAGCGGATGCGGCCACGCGTTGGGGAAAACTAAGCGGATGCGGCCAAGTGTCGGTGGAAATTGGCCCGAAAACAGCCCAGCGGCAAGCGGAAGCGGCTAACGTTGGGCAAAACTGACCCGAAAACAGTTCAGCGGGGGAAAACTAAGCGGATGCGGCCACGCGTTGGGGAAAACTAAGCGGATACGGCCAAGAGTCGGTGGAAATTGGCCCGAAAACAGTCCAGCGGCAAGCGGAAGCGGCTAACGTTGGGCAAAACTGACCCGAAAACAGTTCAGCGGGGGAAAACTAAGCGGATGCGGCCACGCGTTGGGGAAAACTAAGCGGATACGGCCAAGTGTTGGGGAAAAATGGCCCGAAAACAGCCCAGCGGCAAGCGGAAGCGGCTAACGTTGGGCAAAAGTGACCCGAAAACAGTTCAGCGGGGGAAAACTAAGCGGATGCGGCCACGCGTTGGGGAAAACTAAGCGGATACGGCCAAGGGTCGGTGAAAAAGGGCCCGAAAACAGTCCAGCGGCAAGCGGAAGCGGCTAACGTTGGGCAAAAGTGACCCGAAAACAGTTCAGCGGGGGAAAACTAAGCGGATGCGGCCACGCGTTGGGGAAAACTAAGCGGATACGGCCAAGTGTTGGGGAAAAATGGCCCGAAAACAGCCCAGCGGCAAGCGGAAGCGGCTAACGTTGGGGAAAAGTGACCCGAAAACAGTTAAGCGGGGGAAAACTAAGCGGATGCGGCCACGCGTTGGGGAAAGCTAAGCGGATGCGGCCAAGTGTCGGTGGAAATTGGCCCGAAAACAGCCCAGCGGCAAGCGGAAGCGGCTAACGTTGGGCAAAAGTGACCCGAAAACAGTTCAGCGGGGGAAAACTAAGCGGATGCGGCCACGCGTTGGGGAAAACTAAGCGGATACGGCCAAGAGTCGGTGGAAATTGGCCCGAAAACAGTCCAGCGACAAGCCGAAGCGGCTAACGTTGGGCAAAACTGACCCGAAAACAGTTCAGCGGGGGAAAACTAAGCGGATGCGGCCACGCGTTGGGGAAAACTAAGCGGATGCGGCCAAGTGTCGGTGGAAATTGGCCCGAAAACAGCCCAGCGGCAAGCGGAAGCGGCTAACGTTGGGCAAAACTGACCCGAAAACAGTTCAGCGGGGGAAAACTAAGCGGATGCGGCCACGCGTTGGGGAAAACTAAGCGGATACGGCCAAGAGTCGGTGGAAATTGGCCCGAAAACAGTCCAGCGGCAAGCGGAAGCGGCTAACGTTGGGCAAAACTGACCCGAAAACAGTTCAGCGGGGGAAAACTAAGCGGATGCGGCCACGCGTTGGGGAAAACTAAGCGGATACGGCCAAGTGTTGGGGAAAAATGGCCCGAAAACAGCCCAGCGGCAAGCGGAAGCGGCTAACGTTGGGCAAAAGTGACCCGAAAACAGTTCAGCGGGGGAAAACTAAGCGGATGCGGCCACGCGTTGGGGAAAACTAAGCGGATACGGCCAAGGGTCGGTGAAAAAGGGCCCGAAAACAGTCCAGCGGCAAGCGGAAGCCGCTAACGTTGGGCAAAAGTGACCCGAAAACAGTC
>NC_135923.1:14475376-14480376 GCF_964058835.1 Carex rostrata
GGTTGGACAATTTTTGGTCCAAATGAATTACAACCGTCCAAAGAGCCATTGAAACTCCAGTTTTTCCGGCTTGTAAAAATTCCCACTTTTTTCGGATTGGACGGTTCCTACCCGGTGTGGACCATTTCTCAAACTTCCGGATTGTACGCGATCCAAATTATGGAAGTAGGCAAAAATTCAAATTTATTAAAAATATGAAATATGAAATTTGGAGTATGGAAAAAAAAAAATTGGGTTGTACAATTTCGGATCTTATGCAAGTGGGTTGGACAATTTTTGGTCCAAATGAATTACAACCGTCCAAAGAGCCATTGAAACTCCAGTTTTTCCGGCTTGTAAAAATTCCCACTTTTTTCGGATTGGACGGTTCCTACCCGGTGTGGACCATTTCTCAAACTTCCGGATTGTACGCGATCCAAATTATGGAAGTAGGCAAAAATTCAAATTTATTAAAAATATGAAATATGAAATTTGGAGTATGGAAAAAAAAAAATTGGGTTGTACAATTTCGGATCTTATGCAAGTGGGTTGGACAATTTTTGGTCCAAATGAATTACAACCGTCCAAAGAGCCATTGAAACTCCAGTTTTTCCGGCTTGTAAAAATTCCCACTTTTTTCGGATTGGATGGTTCACACCCGGTGTGGACCATTTCTCAAACTTCCGGATTGTACGCGATCCAAATTATGGATATTGTAATACTTTTTTGATATTTTGAAAAAGTTCAAATTTATAAAAAATATAAAATATGAAATCTGCAGTTTGGAAAAAAATTGGAAGTTTGAAACCTGAAGTTCAACAAAAAAAACGGCTAACGTTGGGGAAAAGTGACCCGAAAACAGTTAAGCGGGGGAAAACTAAGCGGATGCGGCCAAGTGTCGGTGGAAATTGGCCCGAAAACAGCCCAGCGGCAAGCGGAAGCGGCTAACGTTGGGCAAAAGTGACCCGAAAACAGTTCAGCGGGGGAAAACTAAGCGGATGCGGCCACGCGTTGGGGAAAACTAAGCGGATACGGCCAAGAGTCGGTGGAAATTGGCCCGAAAACAGTCCAGCGGCAAGCGGAAGCGGCTAACGTTGGGCAAAACTGGCCCGAAAACAGTTCAGCGGGGCAAATTTTTGAAATTTTTTTTGAAATTTTTTTGAATTTTTGAAATTTTTGAAGTTTTTTTGGGTTTTTGGACTTTTTTTGAATTTTTGAATTTTTTGAATTTTTTTGAATTTTTTTGAATTTTTTGAATTTTTTTTGAATTTTTGAAATTTTTTTTTTTTTTTTGAATTTATTTGATTTTATAAATTTTTTGTGATTTTTTGAGATTTTTTTGAATATTTTACATGGGTGATTTTGACTTGGGGGATTTTCAGGGGGTGGTAACCCTGGGCGTGGCTAGAGCCTCAAAATGCATATTCCCCTATAGGGGGGCAAGGTTTTCAAAAATGGGTGCCCCCTCATGTACACGCGCGTGGGTGTACATGGCCCCGTCGGTGCCAGCGTGGGTGGAAAATGGCCCGAAAACAGCCCAGCGGCAAGCGGAAGCGGCTAACGTTGGGCAAAACTGACCCGAAAGCAGTATAGCTTGGAAAATTAAGCGGATGCAGCCAATTGTTGGCGAAAACTAAGCGGATACGGCCAAGTGACGGTGAAAAATGGCCCGAAAACAGTCCAGCGGCAAGCGGAAACGGCTAACGTTGGGCAAAAGTGACCCGAAAACAGTTCAGCTGGGGGAAATTAAGCGGAAGCAGCCAAGCGTTGGGCAAAACCAAGCGGATACGGCCAAGAGTCGGTGGAAAATGGCCCGAAAACAGTCCAGCGGCAAGCGGAAACGGCTAACGTTGGGACAAAGTGACCCGAAAACAGTTCAGCTGGGGAAAATTAAGCGGATGCAGCCAAGCGTTGGGGAAAACTAAGCGGATCCGGCCCAGAGTCGGTGGAAATTGGCCCGAAAACAGTCCAGCGGCAAGCGGAAGCGGCTAACGTTGGGCAAAAGTGACCCGAAAACAGTTCAGCGGGGGAAAACTAAGCGGATGCGGCCACGCGTTGGGGAAAACTAAGCGGATACGGCCAAGTGTTGGGGAAAAATGGCCCGAAAACAGCCCAGCGGCAAGCGGAAGCGGCTAACGTTGGGGAAAAGTGACCCGAAAACAGTTAAGCGGGGGAAAACTAAGCGGATGCGGCCAAGTGTCGGTGGAAATTGGCCCGAAAACAGCCCAGCGGCAAGCGGAAGCGGCTAACGTTGGGCAAAAGTGACCCGAAAACAGTTCAGCGGGGGAAAACTAAGCGGATGCGGCCACGCGTTGGGGAAAACTAAGCGGATACGGCCAAGAGTCGGTGGAAATTGGCCCGAAAACAGTCCAGCGGCAAGCGGAAGCGGCTAACGTTGGGCAAAACTGACCCGAAAAAAGTTCAGCGGGGCAAATTTTTGAAATTTTTTTGAAATTTTTTTGAATTTTTGAAATTTTTGAAGTTTTTTTGGGTTTTTGGACTTTTTTTGAATTTTTGAATTTTTTGAATTTTTTTGAATTTTTTTGAATTTTTTGAATTTTTTTTGAATTTTTGAAATTTTTTTTTTTTTTTTGAATTTATTTGATTTTATAAATTTTTTGTGATTTTTTGAGATTTTTTTGAATATTTTACATGGGTGATTTTGACTTGGGGGATTTTCAGGGGGTGGTAACCCTGGGCGTGGCTAGAGCCTCAAAATGCATATTCCCCTATAGGGGGGCAAGGTTTTCAAAAATGGGTGCCCCCTCATGTACACGCGCGTGGGTGTACATGGCCCCGTCGGTGCCAGCGTGGGTGGAAAATGGCCCGAAAACAGCCCAGCGGCAAGCGGAAGCGGCTAACGTTGGGCAAAACTGACCCGAAAGCAGTATAGCTTGGAAAATTAAGCGGATGCAGCCAATTGTTGGCGAAAACTAAGCGGATACGGCCAAGTGTCGGTGAAAAATGGCCCGAAAACAGTCCAGCGGCAAGCGGAAACGGCTAACGTTGGGCAAAAGTGACCCGAAAACAGTTCAGCTGGGGGAAATTAAGCGGAAGCAGCCAAGCGTTGGGCAAAACCAAGCGGATACGGCCAAGAGTCGGTGGAAAATGGCCCGAAAACAGTCCAGCGGCAACCGGAAACGGCTAACGTTGGGACAAAGTGACCCGAAAACAGTTCAGCTGGGGAAAATTAAGCGGATGCAGCCAAGCGTTGGGGAAAACTAAGCGGATCCAGCCCAGAGTCGGTGGAAATTGGCCCGAAAACAGTCCAGCGGCAAGCGGAAGCGGCTAACGTTGGGCAAAAGTGACCCGAAAACAGTTCAGCGGGGGAAAACTAAGCGGATGCGGCCACGCGTTGGGGAAAACTAAGCGGATACGGCCAAGTGTTGGGGAAAAATGGCCCGAAAACAGCCCAGCGGCAAGCGGAAGCGGCTAACGTTGGGGAAAAGTGACCCGAAAACAGTTAAGCGGGGGAAAACTAAGCGGATGCGGCCACGCGTTGGGGAAAGCTAAGCGGATGCGGCCAAGTGTCGGTGGAAATTGGCCCGAAAACAGCCCAGCGGCAAGCGGAAGCGGCTAACGTTGGGCAAAAGTGACCCGAAAACAGTTCAGCGGGGGAAAACTAAGCGGATGCGGCCACGCGTTGGGGAAAACTAAGCGGATACGGCCAAGAGTCGGTGGAAATTGGCCCGAAAACAGTCCAGCGGCAAGCCGAAGCGGCTAACGTTGGGCAAAACTGACCCGAAAACAGTTCAGCGGGGGAAAACTAAGCGGATGCGGCCACGCGTTGGGGAAAACTAAGCGGATGCGGCCAAGTGTCGGTGGAAATTGGCCCGAAAACAGCCCAGCGGCAAGCGGAAGCGGCTAACGTTGGGCAAAACTGACCCGAAAACAGTTCAGCGGGGGAAAACTAAGCGGATGCGGCCACGCGTTGGGGAAAACTAAGCGGATACGGCCAAGAGTCGGTGGAAATTGGCCCGAAAACAGTCCAGCGGCAAGCGGAAGCGGCTAACGTTGGGCAAAACTGACCCGAAAACAGTTCAGCGGGGGAAAACTAAGCGGATGCGGCCACGCGTTGGGGAAAACTAAGCGGATACGGCCAAGTGTTGGGGAAAAATGGCCCGAAAACAGCCCAGCGGCAAGCGGAAGCGGCTAACGTTGGGCAAAAGTGACCCGAAAACAGTTCAGCGGGGGAAAACTAAGCGGATGCGGCCACGCGTTGGGGAAAACTAAGCGGATACGGCCAAGGGTCGGTGAAAAAGGGCCCGAAAACAGTCCAGCGGCAAGCGGAAGCCGCTAACGTTGGGCAAAAGTGACCCGAAAACAGTCCAGCGGGGGAAAACTAAGCGGATGCGGCCAAGCGTTGGGGAAAACTAAGCGGATACGGCCAAGCGTCGGTGAAAAAGGCCCGAAAACAGTCCAGCGGCATGCCGAAGCGGCTAACGTTGGGCAAAAATGGCCAAAAGCGATGGAGCAGGGCGGTCTGAATCTATGCATCCACATAAAATGGGGGGTAAACCTGGGGGATTTCCAGGGGGTGGTAACCCTGGGCGTGGCTGGAGACCCAAAATGCATATTCCCCTATAGGGGGGAAGGATTTTTGGAAGAGGCAGCCCCTCATGTACATGCCAAGCGGGGTGTACATGGCCCCTGTGGGTGCCTCCGTCGGTGTAAAATGGCCCGAAAAACAAGATTATGTTACCCGAAAACACGATTATGTTACCGAAAAAACACGGTTGAGCGGGGGCAGTAAGCACGGTTGAGCGGGGGCAAAAAACACGGTTGAGCGGGGGCAAAAAACACGGTGCAGCGGGGACAAAAGACACGATTTTGTTACCGAAAAACATGGCCCGTCGGGGGCAAGGAACACGAATATGTTACCGAAAAACACGGACCACGCGGGTTGAAATCCCCAGCCGTAGAGCCGGCGAAACACGGTGGGGCAGGGCGTCTAAGCGTGGAGGCGCCCGTAAGACCGATGCGGGTTGAAATCCCCAGCCGTAAAGCCGGCGAAAAGCGGT